>NC_052950.1:39612249-39912249 GCF_013358895.1 Oreochromis aureus | reverse complement strand
ACAATTTATCTAAATTCAGACAAAATTTAAAATACAAGTAGAAAGTGATATTTTTGACTGTAAAAACCACAAACATGTTTAACGAATCATTTTCATAACTTGAAATGCAAATAGAAATTGGACATTTTTTAAAAATATGCACCAGTTTTACAAACAACAAAGTTATATGGTACTATTTACCTAAAAATGCAGCCAAGGCTCAGACGTTTTTATATAACCATTTAAAATTATTTACAGAACAATCAGCTGTGCTGCATCAAATAAGAAGGCACACAAATTATTTATGCAACTCCAAAAACTAGTTAGTGTCCACTATAACAGATGAGAACAGCACAGGGATAAACCTGCAGGTCTGACAGCAGGTGTGTCACTCAGCGTTTACACTGCAACCTGACTTTGGTGGCTTTTTTGCAGCAACTGTGACGTTCACTAGTAGAACTGACACACAAAACAAAACAACGACTACACTACACACTAACTACTCAAGACAACGCACTAACTTGAGACTCCAGACATGATAAACGTCACAAATCTCTCACGTATCAAAACTCTCTCTCTCTCTTTCGCCGGTCACTCCTGAAACTTCAACCAAATACCACATGTAGCCATATAATTTTTTGATTGGTCGACATGGTACATTTTCCCACCAATAGGGAAGGAGTGTTTTTTTCTTTTTTCACTCACAAGCAAAGCGTGTTTGCTAGCGCTCTCCATAAAAAAACGCCGTTTTTACCGTTTCTTCCCGGAGTAAACGCCACTGTTTTATTCAGAAACCCCCCAAAAACATCGGTTTTACGTGACCTATCAACACAATTTAAAAACTGGTATATAGTTTGAAGTCCGCACGTTCGACCCAAGTTGAAATGGAGACTCTGGGTCCGTCGGCCCCAGAGGGTTAATCAGAAAGCCTTAAGTTAGCTAGTTATGTACCGGGCTAATGTTTAAAACTTTCACTTGAGTAAATTAACTCATATTACTGCTAAGTAATGTTAGCTAAGTTCACAGCATATTCCGTAATAGCGCTGCCATACTGCATCACACTCAGTGCATTTCAATCATTCCTCCAGCGAGTTTGATAGCTAGCAAAATAATAACCATAATTTTAAAAAAAAATAGCATGTGTAACGTATGCGCGTGCTGAAAAAATTATTTACTAGCACTCACCTATCATGCGACTGGAGAACGCAAAACTCCGCCATTGTTGTTTTCCATCAAACACTCATTAAAACAGCAACCTACAGGTATGTTAGCGCACTCATCCCCGACTGTCCGAGGGAGGGGCGGGGTCACATATTGAAACAGAGGCAAGGCAGCCCAGGCGGGAAAATTTTGCTTTTGTGTCTCATTTTATTTCTCTATCTGATAAGAAAACAATTCAATCAGATAGCTATTTATTGTGAATGAAATACAGTCACATTTTCAAGCACTTTTAAGCACCACATCTGAAATTCAAGCACTTTTCAAACCTTGAAAAGACTACATTAAAATTCAAGAATTTTCAAGGATTTCAAGCACCCGTAAGAACCCTGTAAATGGAGAGTCTTTTTCACGCTGAGGTTAATTATGGAGTTCCACAGGGTTCAGTACTAGGACCAATTCTGACACCCAGCTCTCTCTGTCCATTTACAGAGCCTGTGTGTGTGTGTTTGTGTGTGTGTTTGTGTTTGTGTTTGTGTGTGTGTGTGTGTGTGTGTGTGTGTGTGTACCTGCAGGGGTTAAGACCAGTGCCTGCAGGATGTCAGACAGAGAGACAATACCGACAATGCGAGACTCTTCATCGACAACCACCAGCCGGTGAACCTGCACACACACACACACACACACAGACATTTAAAAAGTGTGTGATGATGAGGAGGAAGGACAGATTTTCAGAGTCACACTGATCTTTTGGGTTTACCAAAGAAAAAACACATGAAACGATACGTTTGCCTTTTATTTTGAAAATAACGACAGAAGCGACAGATCTCATTGGCTGAGTCAGAACAGTGACTCGTGGTCAGACTCTCCGTTGACTGGAATCTGACCTGTGCACGGATACTTTCAGCAGGTCTGGATCTACTGATCAGCCGGTCAGTGGTTCGATCCCGTGTGTGTGTGTGTGTGTGTGCGCGTCACCTCGGCCTTCACGATGCGGTCCACGATGGTCTCCAGCGTCTCCAGCTTGTTGCACTTCATCACTCCCTCGAAGTACTGGGAGCGGTGCCTCAGCGCCTGAGTCACCGTCACGTCCAGGTTGTTGTAGGTTTTCTCTGCTGCCAGGTTCTGTGGACACGTGACATCATGCTTCTGCTGTCACATGACCCGTCGCTCACACACACACACACACACACGCACACTGGTATACTCACTATGACGTCAAACTTGGAGTAGATGTCCACCACTTTACCTGCAGACACAGACAGAGTGACATCACTGTAACGTCCTCGCTCTGAGCAGCCGTACGTGTGGAAGTACGGTATGTTACCGTGGTGATCGACAACGGGGAGGGCGGAGACACGGCGGTGCGTGAACACGGAGAGGGCGGTGATGAGTGGCGTGTCGGGGTGGATGTAGGCGATGTTGGTGTACGTCCCCACGCCGAGCTCCTCCAGAGTCTGCTTCATGAAGGCCGGCATGGGCATCTCACACACCTGACACATACGCATGCACACAGACACACACACACACGCACACGCATGCACGCACAGCTTCAGTCCTGCACAGTGTAATGAGCAGCCTGTCCAGCAGGGGGTGCAATGCCTGCAGACGTGTTCTCAGCCTGAGTCAGTCTAAGTACACACACACACACACACACACACACTCTCACACACACACACACACAGAGACTCACACATACACAAACACACACAGACTCACACACACAGAGACTCACACACACACAGACTCACACACACAAACACACACAGAGACTCACACACACACACAGAGACTCACACATACACACACTCACACACACACACACACACACACACACACACACAGACTCACAAACAGCTGCAGGAACTTGAGGATCCTCTTGTGCGTCAGGATGTAGAGGGCGTTCCCGCTGACCGGGTCGATGACGGGCAGACGGTGGATCTTGTTCTTGATGAGCGAGTGCACAGCCTCGAACACGCTGCGAGGACACACACGAGTCACATGCAGCTCCTCCTCATCTCCTCTCACGTTTCCTCCTCTCGTCCTACTTTAAGTTCCCTTCCGTCTTCTCCTTTCCTTTCATGTTCCCTTTCTCTCCTACCATTTCTGTGCCTTATTTCCTTCCCTTGCCTCCTCTTGTGCCCCCTCCCTCGTCTCCTTCAGTCTATTCTGGGCTCATCATTAATTATTCAGTCTGAGCTCTGTATCAGGATACCTCACACACACACACACACACGCTCGTGTTTCTGTCACTTCAGAGGACTCGCACTCTGACCGTCCTCTTTGTCAGGTACCTGGAATCAGGTGAGATGTGGACCAGGGGTTTGAAGGTCTCCTGCAGGTAGAGCTCTGTAGGCGTGGCACAGGTGTTATTATTAGATCGGCACGTCACGTTACAGCTCACAAAGAAGAACACAAAGAGAGACAAAGAGCTCGTACCTCTCCACGTCTCGATTTTGTGCTCCTCCAGCTCGTAGATCTGCACCTGTGGACACAGACGGGCGTTAGAGTCGCACCTGGACGCCTCAGAGAGGTGAGCGCGCTCAGACATGGACGGAGGCACGAGTGGGTGTCTGGTTTCAGGTGAGTTCACTGAGCTTAAGCCAATAAACTCAGGTCTGCGTTTCTCAGGACGACTCAGCAAAACTGCAACTACAGTGGGGGGTGGGGGCCCTCAGTATCCCATGAATCCAGTGCGTGTGTGTGTGTGTGTGTGTGTGTGTGTGCGTGTGTGTGGGGGTAATCATTGCATGTTCAATGACTTGTATAAAGAAATGCTGATCCTCGCCCCTCCCCCGATCAGGCTGGGATGAGCTGGTTTGAAGCTCACAGGTGCAATACAGTTTCTGTTAACCTTTCTTAAACCTCACAGGAAGAGTCTGAACGTGCTCGCAACTCTGAGAACGACAGAAGAACCTGACACCGTTCACCTGCACAGGTTCAACCGTGAGCTCAGACCTGCTGACTGTGGGCGGAGATCGCACCGTCCATCTCTGAGCTCATCTCAGAGACTCGTCAGTAGGAAATCACAGAGCTGCACATGTGACTGAGTGTGTGTGTGTGTGTTACCATGGGGGACTTGTAGTATCTGGTGAGGATGTTGATGAAGTCAGTGATGGTCAACATTCCTGAAACACAGAGATCCACGAATCAACTCCAGCAGGGAACAAGATTGGCATGGTACTAAGCTCATGGGGACCAACAGCCCATCCCCAGGGGTTGGAATACATTTGTGAGGCTCAAAGTGTGGTTGTAGTGTCAGGGTTACAGTTAGGTTATGGTTAGGATCAGAGTGAGGGACAATAATTAGATGTCCCCACTAAGATATGAAAACGAGTGTGTGTGTGTGACTTTCTCTGATACACAAGCAGCCTGATTTCCTCTGAAGGTAATCAGGTAATCACAGGTGAGTCAGGTGACTCCACCTGCCGATGAGTGTCAAGCTGTCGCTCACACACCGGCTCTGCCATCTCGGCCTCCGCCCACTTGTTGCCAGTCCTGAGTGAGCACCTCCAATTGGGGGCGGAGCTTGTCGACAGGTAAGAAAATTATTGACCAGCATAAACGGTTTCATGAATTACTGCTGAAAGCGTGGATGCACTTCCTGTCTCGAGCGCACACGCAGGATGTGACCTCAGGTATGATCAGGTGATTAATTTAGTTCATTATTCAGGTTTTATTCACGTACAGGAAGTGAGGTCACTGACCTGACGTTTTTCTCGGTCCATCCAAAGATACATTATTTTCACAAAGAAGCTTTCATTTTGAAAGGTGGTGAGTCTTGCTGTGAATCTTACCCACAAAGCTTTGCTTCTTGCTCTCCCACAGTGGAGCGGCTCGCACGCCGTTGGCCACCAGAGCGAAGAACGCCTTCTTCACCTGAAACAGCAGGAAGACAGACCGGACTGATAATCAGCAACGGTCTAATAATCAATAATCAGTCACTGATGGCCGTGTGGGCGTGTCTCTGCTCACACACACACACTGATTAAAGTTTTCAGTGGAGACGGAGTCTGTGGCGTGCCGCCCCGGCGTCTCACCTGCAGCGTGGTGTCGAACACCACCAGCTTGGAGCTGGTGGGGATGATGTCGTAGCACTTGTGGCACTTCATGAAGCGCATGTAGATGTCTCTCTCTGACGCCTCGGACGCTGCAGAGACACAGATCTGAGGTCAGCCTCTGAACAGGGTGCACCTCTGCACACCCCAGATATCCACACCTGTAGTCTTACATCACTTCCTGCTGAGTCACAGAGAGAAAGTGCCTCGCTCGCCCTTCACATTATCATAACAGCATTAACAGAAAAAACCTGAGTGTGTGTGTCACACGACAGTAATCTCCATGAGCTGGTTGCCACGGTGATTTCAACACACTGATCAGCTGAGCTGGTCTCTAAGCCGTCTGTTGCCCTGACAACAGAACAGCTGACAGCTGGTCGCCCTGCCAGCTGCAGGACGATGATGTCAGACACTTTTAGCCTCTGGGTTAAATCCGAGGCTTTTGATTGGACGTCACTGGTTCACAGGTCCCTGTGTGATGCTCTGCTGGAGGATGATTTTCAGTGTTACATGAACGTTAAAGTGTTTCTGCCATGTTTAATCCCTCCTCATCTTTACATTATTACATGTAACTTATATCTTTAACAAGCTGCAGCTCTGAGAGCGTCTGTCCTTCATCGATGCTGATCATCAGGCAGCACACGGACTCATGACAGGCTGATACGGACACCTCGCCTCAACTCAGGGTCTTACCGGCATCATCGGGGTCCGGCTGCTCCGACATGGTGTCTGCAACCTCCACCTGCAGACAAGGACACAGCACAGGTGTTCATCTGCCCGCCCATCTTTGCTCTGTGTGCAGGTTTACTGCAACATCACACATGACACACACACACACACACACACACTGTGCAGAGAAACACTCCAATATTTATACTTCCAGGAGAAATTCATTTCATGGTTCAAAGACACCTTCAGACGGAGACGGAAGGTGAACGCGAGGACGACACGTCAGACGGCATGTTTCTGTGGCTGTTCAGATCCACTCAGTCCACACGAGTAACACACACTCCAACCCACTGTGACCCCTGATTATTCCCTACTCTGACCCTGATAATCGCTCACTCTGACCCCTGATCATCACCCACTCTGACCCTGATTATCGTCCATTTAATCAGTTTCACCAATTAACATTAAACTATAGTTTAACTCCTTCTACTGCTGATACAAGCTTTTACTGTGAAAGGCAGAGACAGGAAGAAGTCTACCAACCCTTCAGGTAAAATCTGCCCCCTGCTGGTGGACGTATGAGCTACAGTCTGCAGAGGGTGACTCCAGCCTGTACCTTTAACAGGGCAGCTGCTGATTGGATTGTTTTCTAACATGACGTCACCGCCCACCTGCATCTGCCAGGTGAATGCTACCTGCAGCAGCCGTGAGCGGGTTTAATAAAGGAGGGCAGCTGGTGTGGGGGCCTGCGCTGTCACGGGGCATCTTCCAGTGAGCACGCAGTCACGCCTCCGTGTCATTCAGCGTAATGTGGCGGCAGCCGATCGCCGGGGTCACGTGTCCCCGCCGCCGCGGTGGAGTGTCAGCCTCCCCGGTGTGACGGACATGAAACGGCGGCGCGTTCGCGTTAACACCGCTGATTCCTGAACGCGCTAACACGACCGTGACGTTAGCGCGTACCCGACAGCCGCCGCTCATCAAACCGTCTGTCCTCCTCCTCCGCTCCGGTCCGCCTCGGGGTTCGTATCCGGGAATCAGCGGGACACTCACGGCTTCATCCCGCGTGTGGCCCGGAGAACCTGCTGTGCCGGTAAACGTCCGTCTTCAGTCGGCTTCAGGTTGAAACAGTAGCCGCGACCACCGGAGCCGCAGCCGCTAACAAGCTCGCGGAGCTAACAGGCGACACGTCCGGTGCGACATTTCACAACAAAAGCATAGGAGAAAAAACGCGGTTTTAGACGATATTAGTTTATTTTTTGTTAACTTATAATAAATAATAAGAAGAAAAAGAACCGAAAGTGAAAGACTGGAAACTTTCATTTATCTTACCATAACGTTTCAGCACCATCAGGATGTTTTTGGTTTTCTTTATAAAACATTTTAGTTTTATAGCTGAATTAAAATGGAACCAGCTCTGTTTTCTATAGTCACTGTTGTCCTGTACCTGAATTTTTCTGTTATAAATATATTTAATTACAAACACAGATGACAAATGCAGAGCACCAGCCTGTCCCATTAAACCACCTTGTTTTAAAACACCAGCTGATTGAGTTTATTTTGAAAGTACAGCTTCCTGTCCCCGCCTCATTATCTGTGTGAACATGACATGAACTTGCGTGCGCCTCAGCATCCCCGCGCTGGGTTGACGGAAACGGCCGATGAGAGCCGGAGCTGACCGGAAACAGCCGATGAGAGCCGGAGCTGACCGGAAACAGCCGATGAGAGCCGGAGCTGACCGGAAACGGCTGATGAGAGCCGGAGCTGACCGGAAACGGCCGATGAGAGCCTGAGCTCAGGGTTTTGGAGCGTTTCCTCTCGTTTTCTTTGATTTCTGATTAAATGTGTTTCGTTTTTAATATAATAAATGTAAATAAATAATAGGTGAGACTCTGTGACATGTGTTTGTAGGTCAGCACCACCAACCCCCCCCCCCCCCCCCCCACGCACCATCGACACTGTGGCTTCTTGTAAAAAAAACAACTTAAAACACATCTGTCTAGACAGGCATTTGGGTAATGTTCGTGTGTAATATGTTGTTTTATTCTATATTTATACTGTACTATTGCTATGTTTGATATGCTTCTATACTGCTATATTGTTTGTTTGACATGCCTTCATTCCCATGTGAAGCACTTTGTAACAGCTTTTTGTCTTAAAAAGTGCTATATAAATAAATTTTACTTACTTACTTACTTTTACAGCAAACATGGAGGCTTAATAAACGCTCCACACTCACCAGCGTCCCAACAGGGGGAGCAGGAGGAGGAGATGCCACAGGAGGCGGGGCCGGTGGAGGCTTCTGACAGCAGGAGGAGGAGGAGAGGGAGGTGAAGGAGGCAGAGGAGAACGTAGAGACTTGCTGGCCGGTGTCGGGGGGCGAAGAGAAGGAGCGCAGCCTCCTGGTCTCCGGACGCCTCGGCTCCGTCAGGTACGTCTCCAGATGGAAAACACTCACCTCCTCCTGACGAAAGACCAGAGGAGCAGAAGGGGGAGGAAGAGGAGGGGAGGACAGACTGTTGGCTGAAAGGAGAGGAAGGAGGATGAGGAGAAGTGAAAGGAGAAAAAACAGGAGGAAAAGAAGAAAATAATAAAGAAAAGAGAGAAGGAAGGGAGAAGGAGGCGAGAAAATAAAGACAGGAGGAGAAAAACAGGGAGTAGGAGGAGGAGATCAAGAAGAACAGGGACGTAAGGAGAAGGAAGTGGGGGGGGGAATGAGGGAGAGAGGAGAAGGAGGAGCGGTCAGTGAGGCTTCAGGAGTAAATGAGCAGACGTCGCCTCCTGCAGGAGGTTCAGGGTCACTGCATCATCTGTGACTGCATGCAGGAGACACACACACACACACACACACACACACACACACACACAACTTCTGATTTTTAGAATGAGGATGTGCTGCCCCTCATGAGTCTCGCTGCTGATGGGACAACACGGAGTACAGGGACCTGACCGAGCGGGAGGACCTGCCTCCAGATTGGGCTCTGCACATGTCTCAGTACCTGCTGTTCCTACTGCACTGTACCAACATACTTACACATGTTTATATATGATTATAGTGCTCGTACTGTGTGTACTGTGTGGTTGTTGAGTGTAACATTTATCCCTGCCCTGTGCGTCTGCTGCTGTAACATGTGTTTGCATCTCTGAGGTTATCTTTTAAAAGGGGGTGGGGCTTGTTACGGGCAGGACGAATGACGCGGAGTGGCTGTAAGGGAGGCGGAGAGCGAGCGATGAAGAGCCGAGTGCCCTTCGTCACCGCAGATGCCCCGCCTCTTATCTGCCCGCCTGCTGCTGGCAGGTCACGTCTGTTTGTGGACAGAAAGATGTGAACGTGCCGGCAACAAAAGCAGAGAACATTCAGTGCTCTGTGTGTGTGTGTGTGTGTGTTTAATAATGTAGGTTAGCTTGTACTTCCCACACACACAGAGCAATCTGCTAATAGGAAACTCTACACAGTGCTGGGGGGGAACACAAAGTGATGGCACTTCAACAGATTAGAGAGAGGACCACACGCACACGCATGCTCACACACACACACACACACACACACACACACACACACACACACACACACACACACATGCACACACATGCACACACACACACACACACACACACACACACATGCATGCACACACGCACATGCATGCACACACACACACACACACACACACACACGCATGCACACACGCACACATGCATGCACACACACACACACGCACACGCACACATGCATGCATGCACACACACACACACACACACACACACACACACACACACGCATACACACATGCATGAGGGCTCAAACTGTCTTAATTAAGTAGGACCAAAAGTTTCCTTCAAGTCTAAATGAGAGCGCTGTGAACGTGTGAATGTGTGAGTCCATTCAGGCCCAGATCACTGCAGACTACATGTCCCACAATGCACCCTGATGAACATTTAGGGTTACGTTCTAACCACAGGCGGTATCAAAGATGTTTGACTCTGTCAGGTGAGCCTGCCTTACACCTGCAGAGTCATTACTGAGTCTGTTCATAACTCGGATGGAAGCTGAGGAAGGGGTGGAGTTAGGTGGCTTCACACTGCTCCTCCTGCTCTGACCTCATCACATCTGCTGCCAGTCTCCACCTGCTTCATCTCCACCACCTCCACCTGTGTGTCCACAGGCTGCCCCTCCTCCCTCCGCTGCCTGCTCTGTGACTCACACTGTACTGTATCTGTAAGTGTGTGCTGTACCAATAAAGTTGTAATGATCGTTCTGTGTGTGTGGGCGTGTCCGGGCTGCTGTGAGGTCACGGCGACACTATCAGCTGATCACACAAACACTGATTACAGGCTCAGTTCTGCTGAAAAGATCCACGGCGCCGTGACGCGCGCTGAGGCGGACCGCAGCGGCCATGACAGGGTCACGTTTGTTTTCCAGTCTTTCTTTGTTCCCACGCTCCCAGATCTCTCTCTCTCACACACACACACACACACACACACACACACACACACACACACACACACACACAGGTGAACAGAGGCCCTGAGCAGAGCTGATGTGAGGACCGGCTAACCTGGCGCTCACCTGAGCTCATGAACGTGCTCACAAAGAATCAGCAGCTGTGGTTTGACATGTTTTCCTCTCCTCTTGTTGCTGTTTTTTTGGGCTGCCGCTGATCCTGCTCAGGCGCAGGGTTACCCTGAGCACAGAAACTGAACAGGACTGGGTACAGACCTGGAGAACCCAAACATATAGTGAGGGTGGACGGGTCAGCTCCCACCCAGGGACAGTGGGTCTGATTGTGGCTACACCTCCGCTGGTGAGACAGCTGAGTGGAGCTACACCTGCAAGATGGTTGGTGCCTTTGTGGAGGAGGTCCTGAATCATAGAAAGTCTTAAATAATCAGGCCCCATCTTATCTTAATGACCTTGTAGTACCATATCACCCTATTAGAGCACTTCGCTCTCACACTGCAGGCTTACTTGTTGTTCCTAGAGTATTTAAAAGTAGAATGGGAGGCAGAGCCTTCAGTTTTCAGGCCCCTCTTCTGTGGAACCAACTTCCAGTTTGGATTCGGGAGACAGACACTATCTCTACTTTCAAGATTAGGCTTCAAACGTTTCTTTTTGCTAAAGCATATAGTTAGGGCTGGACCAGGTGACCCTGAATCCTCCCTTAGTTATGCTGCAATAGACGTAGGCTGTTAAAGGTCAGTTTTTCCTTCCCACTGTCACCAAGTGCTTGCTCTGCCTGCTCAGGTTTCTTTGTATTATTGTAGGGTCTACTTCAGGTAACTGTGGCTGTGATTCACGCCACATAAAGCTTAATTGAAGCGGACATTGGAGGTGAGACGAGCTGAAAAACAGGAGCGCCGTGGAGCTGCGTTAGCTAGCTGATGGTCTCCTGCATGTTGTGTTTCAGCCTGAATCAAAAGTATGAATAGAGTTTGTCAGATTGTTTATCGGCAGCACCTTTTTCCTCGGGCTCCGGGACACTTCCTGCTCTACGTGACCTTCTGTACTAAACTCTGTGATCATGTTTACAGATACTAATACATTTTTTTTTCTTGTCCCGCGTGAGGACACAGCTCAGTCTACAACCTTTAAGACCGTTAACTAGCTCTGATTGATCCCACACAGAAATCAGACCAGATCTAAACGAGCCCGTCTCGCCTCCTCGTCCTCCTGCAGCTCTGGACTGATCGGTGCTGCTGACGCTGTTTTAGATGAGCCGGCCAGACGCCGTGTTGGCCGAGACCAGAGCGCCTGAAAGCTGCACCTGCACACACACCTGAGACCCCCTGGGACCCTCGCACACCGGGACCAGGCTCCCGGTGTGCGAGGGTCCTGAAGCAGTGAGGCTGTGGGTCCCTGCAACAGGAGGAGGTGCAGAGCTGCAGCAGGAGGTGCCCTCGTGCGGAGGCGGGTCAATAAACCACTGTGCTGCGCTCTGCTTACTGTAGTCGAGTGGCCCGGCGGGGTCCGACCGCCCCTTGGTCATGTGACACTCCTCCTCCTCGCTGCAGGAGGCACGGCGGCCCGTTCTCCTCTGCAGCAGCTCCCGCCTCCTCCTGCCGGACAGAGGAAGCAGCTGCACGTGCAGCACGCCGCAGGGCTCCGACCGCCGCCTCAGCTTCATCCCGTCCGCCTGGCCTGCTGCTCGGTCCTCCGCCATTAACCACGACGTGGACTTCCTCCTCTCTCTCCCTCTGCCCGGCTCCGCCCTCCTCCTGTCTCTCCTGACCTCCTCCTCCTCCACGCTGGGCTCAGACATCCTGCGTTCTCTCCTCACGCCGCTCTTCTTCTTCTCCTCTGTCTGGTCCTCCTCCTCTGTCACTCCACACGGTTCAGACTTCCTCCTCATCATCCGTCTGTCCGTCAGTCTGTCTCTGCTCTCCGTCTTCATCTCCTCCCCCTCGTCTTCCTCGTCCTCGTTTCCTCCTGCGTACGGCTCACTCCTCCTCCTCCCCGTCCATCGCTCCTTCTCCTTCCACTTCCTCAGCACCAGGCTGCTCAGACGCCTCATCGCCATCAAAAACACTCAAAGCTAAATCAAACCAAACGTCTCCTTCAAAGCGGTGACAGTTATAAACAGTTAATAACCAAATGAGTAAAATACTGTAAACTCACTGATAAAGTTAAAGTCTGGATCTCATTCACTAGTTTAAAAATACAAATTCATCTTTGCTCCTGGGTCAGAGCTCGAGTGGAAACAGGAAACAGTCAAACAGGGCATAAACCAAATCAAACCTGCAGAGTATATTTCACTATAACTGCACAAACTGTGCTCAGGTCAAAAGTCAGGAGCTGTCAGCCAATCCCGAGGCTCTGGAGACAATAGCTGCGTTCTGATTGGCTGCTGCAGGGTCCGTCAGTTTTAAGCTTTCAGTGTTTTTCTTATAGAGTTCAGTTTAAAGCCTGAAGGGCGGCAGAGGAGGAGAAAGTGCTGTCATCAAAGTCCAGGCAGGAAGTTCAAGTCCGCAAAAAACCCCGACGTCCTCGTTGAGTCACACAGAGACGGAGAGACGGACAGGTGAACAGACAGACGTAAACGAGTTTGGAGGACGGACGTGTTCGTCCTGCAGTCCCTCGACTGTTTGAGCCCCACAGAGTATCAGAGCTCGCTCTGTGTGTGTGTGTGGTAGCCACGCCTCCCTCTGCTGCCTGCACTGAAAAACACTGTGGAGCTAAAGTCAGACTGAGCCTCTCTGAGGGAGGAGGAGGAGCAGGAGGGGAGGGGGAGAGGGGGTGGAGGAGGGGGAGGAGGAGGAGGGGGGTGGAGTCTCACTCGCTCTGTGCTCTGACTGAAGCTGACGCGCTGTGAGGTCACAAACATGCATCAAAGTCGTGTCTGTGATAAACTGGGTCATCACTGTGAGCGTCACCGCCACACAGGGACCGTTTGTCATACGGGGACGTGAGCGACAGCTGCTCATCGCACTGGTTTCTGAGGTCGCTGCACTCGGACGGCCTCCACACTCACAGATTTCACCTGTGGGATCATCAGTGTGATGATGTCATGATGATGTCATCCCATCATGGACCGAAGCCTCTGAGGAGCGTTTCCAGCAGCTTCCACCACGGTACAAACAGGTGTACCTAATAAAGTGTCCAGACTGTGTTTCCAGACGCTCATCAGGAAAGACAAATTACCTCATTTAAACCTCTGAGATCTGAACTGAGCGGCGGTTCACAGTGAGACCGTAATGAGCGTTCACGGCGTGTGTCTGACTCCCTGGTGATGTCACAGGTCTGAGGCTGCGAACATGGCTGTGAACCTGCTGTGGTGTGAAATCAGGCCATGATGATGATGATGATGATGTAACGTGTGTTGTTTCTACAGTAAGCCCACCGTCCTCAGAGCACTCTGACGTCGGTGGCGTCCATGCTTCCTGCAGCGTGGGAAAAAGGCCGTGAGTTCATGCTGGAGGTGGTCACAGGGGACCTGAGCGTGAGACGGGAACAAAGGCGCTCTCTGCTCCGCCCAGCCTGAGGCGCCGCACTCCGGTTGTGAAGGATCACAGTTACAGGATCATGAGGTGGATACAGCAGCAGGTTTCTAATATCGGGTCACTGTTTACTTACACAGCAGCGGGGTGCCGGCACCAACACGGATCAGCTGTCACAGCCTCCCCGGGTCATTCTGAACCGCAGAGTCCGAGAGGCTCAGGCTCCGCCCCCAGCAGGACCTCCCACAGCTGGGCTCGCAGAGATACCAGCCCTGCTCCGGGCAGAGCTCAGAGTGACCCCAGAACACCCACTGAAGGGGCTTCCACACAGGAAGTCACAGACGCTGGAAGCTAGCGACACAAAGTGGGCGGGTCCTGAGGTAAAGTTTTCTGAATTCTGAGGCCAATGAAAGTACTGGTAAATACATTAGAGCGTTACTGAGGCAACACTCCGTGTGTGGACGCCGTGTGTCATGTGATGTCAGCGTGATGAAGACATCAGCTTCAGCTAGCAGGCTAACCAGCCCCATGTTGGCTGTTGCCGTAGAAACTAAAGGTCAGTCATTCAACTTTAACCCCCCAACTGCGTAGACAGACATGCCCAGACCTCCCTATGCTCCACCCACCCCTTCACCTCCTAGGACACCCGGGTCTCCTCCTGTAACAAGCATCCGTCCAGTTGTTCACCGAGAGGAAGTCTGCAGGAAACAGACCGCTGAACTACCAAAATAAAGCTAAGCCAAGAAAGAAACCTGTCAATCACAGAGTAACCCCGCCCAGAATCATCACATCATCATTTTCCTTCTATTTAGACCGAAGTTAAACTTCATTCAATCAGAGCGTGACTATCAGCTCTGACATCACTGAGCATTAATTGCATTCAGGCTGCTCACACTCACAGCAGCTGGCAGAAGTGATGCAGATATAAACGCGAAGTTACATCCAGACTCTGAGGTCTGAGTCTGAGTCTGATGTCTGAGTCTGAGGTCTGAGGTCTGAGGCCTGAGTCTGAGTCTGATGTCTGAGTCTGATGTCTGAGTCTGATGTCTGAGGTCTGAGGTCTGAGTCTGTAGTCTGAGGTCTGATGTCTGAAGTCTGATGTCTGTAGTCTGAGTCTGAGTCTGAGTCTGTAGTCTGAGGTCTGATGTCTGAAGTCTGATGTCTGTAGTCTGAGTCTGAGTCTGAGTCTGTAGTCTGAGGTCTGATGTCTGAAGTCTGAAGTCTGAGTCTGAAGTCTGAGTCTGATGTCTGAGGTCTGAGTCTGAGTCTGTAGTCTGAAGTCTGAGTCTGATGTCTGAGGTCTGAGTCTGAGTCTGTAGTCTGAAGTCTGAGTCTGATGTCTGAGGTCTGAGGTCTGAGTCTGTAGTCTGAGGTCTGATGTCTGAGTCTGATGTCTGTAGTCTGAGTCTGAGTCTGTAGTCTGAGGTCTGATGTCTGAAGTCTGAAGTCTGAGTCTGAAGTCTGAGTCTGATGTCTGAGGTCTGAGTCTGAGTCTGTAGTCTGAAGTCTGAGTCTGAGGTCTGAGGTCTGAGGTCTGAGTCTGAGGTCTGAGTCTGTAGTCTGAAGTCTGAGTCTGAGGTCTGAGTCTGACTCTGAGACAGCTTCAGCTCCTGTCACCTGTCTGTGACTCCAGGCGATGGATACATGGAGATAATGAAGTCTCTGGCCTCAGTGTCCACCTTTAGCTTTACTCCGTGCTGCTTTCTGTGTTAGCATGCCTCTTAGCTCACTGATCACTGAAACACGTGAGTCAGGAGAAGATTTACAGTTTGAAAGTAGCGAGTGAGGAGGAGGAGGTCCTGATCTGCTGAGTCATTTACCCGAAACTTTAAAATCTGAGGTGTGTTCTTACAGCCTACCTTTGAACATTATTAAATCTGGGCGGAGAATTGGCTTTGCTGTTTGTTCTCTTGGCTCAATTACATGACCACTAGATGGTGCTAAAGGTGTCCGGCACAGAGGCAGGACACACTCCAGGTTCTGTGTGTGTGTGTGTGGAGGTGAATGCATGCGTATCCACAAACAGTAAAACCAGTCCTGCATCAGGCTCTAATGTAACACTATATAATAACACACACACACACACAGTCTCACACACACACACACACACACACACACAGTAACACACACACACACACACACACACACACACACACACACACACACACACACACACACAGTAACACACACACACACACACACACTGTCACACACAGTCACACACACACACACACACACACAGAGTCACACAAACACACACACACACAGTCACACACACACACACACACAGAGTCACACAAACACACACACACACAGTCACACACACACACACACACACACACACACACACACACACACACACACACACACACACACACACACACACACACACACACACACACACACACACACACACACACAGTCACACAAACACACACACACACACACACACACACAGTGTACCTCTGGCCTTGTCTCTCTTGTTGCGGCTGAACAGTTTGATGCTGACGGGGGAGGATGAGGGTTGTTGGTTTGAATCCCTGGAGGCAGACTTGAAGATCCCACTGAAACTCAGCCTGATACACACACACACACACACACACACACACACGCACACACACACACAGTGCAGTGTGAGTCCCTTTAAAGATAAATCTCAGAGTGTCACTTTTCATGTTTGTGTGTGTGTTCAGGTGTGTTTATTTACCTGTGTGGGGATTTGGGCGGTGAGTCCAGCTGCGGGGGTCTGGGCTGGTAGGGGAAGAGGGTTTTAGGAGAGCTGGGGCTGGTCTTGGAGCTGGAGGTCCTGGCGGGGGCGGAGCGTGGGCTGGAGGGTCGGCTGAAGGGAGACCGATGGAAGAAGCTCCTGGTGGGGCTGGCAGAGTGGCACACGGGCTCCCCCTGCTGGATGGGAGAAAGTCATCACGGTAAACCTTCCTAACTGGATCTGTTCTGCTGTGGAACAGCTGGAGAACAGCTGTGTGATGTCAGCACACAGGTGGACATGCTGCTCCTCAAGGTTCCCTGCTAGGACCAGTTCTGTTTACATCATACAGTCAGGTCCATTTATATTTGGACACGGACACAAGTTTGGTTTTTACCCGTAATGTGACAATGTGCAGACTCTCAGCGTTCAGTCGAGGTATCCACATTCAGACTGGATGAATAAGAGTGTCAGCGCTTTAACATGTGCCAGCCTCTTTTTAAAGGGACCAAAGTGTTAGTCCAATAATCACATGACTGATTGAGTGATCGCCTTCCTTTACACAACAACCCAAAAGCCCCGACTCGAAACTTCCACTGCGCCTTTCCCACCTCTGCGTAGCCATGCCTCCCCCCAGGACACTTGTGCAGCAGGTTATATACATCCTACACACAGTCATTGGACCACTGACTCCAAGACTATTCATGGGCATCTTTATGTCACTATCATTTAAGCAGATTAAAGGTCTGGAGTGGATTTGAGGTGTGGCGGTGGTGTTTGGAAGGTTTTGCTGTGACAACATGAGGTCAAAGGTCTCCATGCAGGTGAAACAATCCATCCTGGCTACAATATTAGGAGTGACAAAATCTACAGTTTGGTCCTGAGAGGAAAGAAAGCACTGCTGAACTCCTGACTTGTTAACACTTCACCTGACCTCCATGAACACAAAGTGAGCACTGACTCAGGAGAGAGGACTGGGCTCCGTCAGCCCCAGACGAATGTGATTCCTTCTACTCTGAAATCAAATCAGGGTCAGGTGAGGTTAAATTAAAAACGGCGTTACCTTAGTGCCGCCGTCCCTCTCAGCTCGGCCCGGGTCTCCGTCCAGGAAGGGCATGGTGAAGACGCTCAGGTCCTGCAGCAACACAGAGACGATAACGCTGAACAGCTGAACTGCAGAGCGAAGCAGGAACTCAGACGCCTGGCGTGCCGAGGAGCAGCCTCCTCTCCTGTTGCATCATGGGACAGTTTACCTCATGGAGGTAAACATGAGGGCGACGAGGGAGCAGGCTGAAATTATCAGCAAACATCTGCTGAGCCGGCTGAAACATAAACCCTAGTTTCAGCTGATCTGAGAGTCTGAGCTCAAACCCGGTTTATAAATAAAATTGAATTGAATTGAACTGAATTGAATTGAAGTCCTGCATGGACGAGCGTCCTCCAACCAGAACAGCTGCTGACTGGCGGTCATTACGACTCTGTGTGTGTGTGTGTGTGTGTGTGTGTGTCCGTGCTTCTTGCCTCGTCATCATCTCTGTGGGATCAGATAGAGCGATGCTGACTCGACTGCTTTAAGTTTCTGTCTGATTTCACACAACGGCTGCACCTGTTAGCTCTGCCCAACTCCTCCACCTCACACACTGGTCTGATGAGGGACCTAAGCCCCTCCCCTGGTCTCCGAGCAACATTTGCTGTGCCTCTGTTGGCGATGTTATGATATGAGAACACTGCTGACACAGAAACTTCCTCTCATATAAGTCGCCCACCGGTTAGTAAATTCTACTTAGAGGCAACACATACACACACACTGACACACACACACACACACACACACACACATACACATACAGGCATGTGGAGCCTCAGCGGTCTCCTCCTCTTCCTCCTGTCGCTCCTCTCTTCCTCCTCCTCCCTCCTCTCAGCCGTGCTCCCCATCTGCAGCAGAAAATCCGCTCAGACAATTATCAGCTTATCTCCACCCAGCACAGCACGGCCTCCAGCTACTGCTGTGGTATTTAAGTACTGCTTTGACACTACTATAGTACTGCTTTAGTACTGCAGTAGTACTTACACTGACCTCCTGTAGTACTGCAGTAGTACTCCTGCTGCTGGATGGAGTCCAGGTGAGTGGGCGCTGCTGGCTCACCTGTGTACTCTCAGCGTGTACTCTGTGGTAGTACTGCAGTAGCGGTGCTGTCCTCTGACCTCCTTCGGGGCTCGGCGCGGAGCAAGCCGGGGCTCGGTGCGTGGAACGGAGGGTCCATGAGGCGGCAGCGGGCAAGACTACGCAGCGCGTGCTCCGGCTTGGATGAGAGAGGAAGTACTGTTACTATCACTACTGAGCGCTCGTGCGACGTCACAGCGTAGTGCGCATTTGCAGACCGATTACGTCACAGCGACGCGACGAAGGGTGTCCCAATCCGAAGTGTACTCCAAATGCAGCCTCAAATGCGCCCTTCATTTCCCCAAATTTGAGGCGTGGTCCGGTGTAGGCTTCGTGGCCCATATATCCCACAATTCATAGCGCGGCGGTGGGTGTGGATATTTTTTCGGAAAAAAGTGGCGGACGGCTGAAGAGTAAACTTTCAAAAGTAAGTACTGAATATTATGTCACTTATTTATGTGCGAATGTTTAATAATAAAGAACATTAAAACATTACTGTTGGCCACATGTCGGCAAAGTTATGTGACATTAGTGATGTTTGTACTAGGGTTGCCACAAACGATTATTTTGATAGTCGACTAGTCACCGATTATTTTTGCGATTAGTCGACTAATCGGATCATGCATCCATTGGACGTAAAACGTACAGCTTATTGCACCAGCAGCATCTGCTCTTATATAACATTAGCTTACAGTTTTAAGTGTTTAGGGTATGTGCTAACTAAAAATAAAGACAAGATGATAGTTTATTAAATTTAATGAGATTTACAGATTGTTTCGGTAAAGTTTAATAAACTCCTTGCTATCTAAAATATAACGGGACACCGGAGTATATTCTCGAACATCTCACACTTCTGATAATCAGTTGTCTGCTTGACGTTTATTCAGTCGTGTATAAACTATAACTTTAATCTCAGCCAAACCGATTTACTCAGGAACAAATAAAATACTCAAAAAAAAGGCCAAACAATAACATTTTTAAGTTATCTAACTGACTTATATATGTTTAACCTGAGTAGCTAAAGACAGTGGTGGGTTTGAAAACGATTTGCCGGGAGTCCGGTGTTCTCACGGGCTCTAGTGAGCCTTGCCCCCGGCTAGCTATCGAGCTAGTGGGTAACAGACGTCTCCGAAAACATCGGAGCGCTTTTGAAAATATGCAGTGTCTTGATAAACTGAGCAAATATTTGAGGTTTACACAGCTACATTCTCGCCTGAAAATATGTTAAACGTTTATTTTGTGACCCAGAAAGATTAATAAGAGTAATATTAAAACTAACTAGCTGCCGCCATTGTTGAAAACTGAGCAGGGCCCCGCCATGGAATTCTGGGACGCCGCTGCTTCTTCTTCTCCGAGTGTAACGGCAGCTGGCATCCTTGTACATGCAGTGCTGCCATCTTCTGTTTCAGTCCGTTATTACACTCTTAAATCCTACTACTTATTCCTGCGTCTTTTGTGATCTTACAAAGCTTCAAACGATGCGTCGACTATTAAATCAGTCGTCGACGATTTTGATAGTCGACGTAATCGTGACTAGTCGACTAATCGTGGCAGCCCTAGTTTGTACTTTCAGCGTTTACTTAGTTTTAAAGCCTTTACTTTAAAATATAGGCCGTTCAGTAGTCGACCTTAATCTTACAGAGAATGTGATGATTTTATGGATAATTAAAGTCAGTCATATATCCACAAACACAACAAGTGAAGGTTACAAATGATCTTCTTATGGCCTCTGACAGTGGACTCATCTCTGTGCTTGTCCTGCTAGACCTCAGTGCAGCGTTCGATACTGTTGATCATAATATCCTATTAGAGTGATTAGAGCACGCTGTAGGTATTACAGGTGTAATATGTGTAATACATTACACATATTAAACAAATATGCTCTCTTCCACAGCATGTCTTTATCCTGTCTTCCTTCTCTCACCCCAACCAATCACAGCAGATGGCCCCGCCCCTCCCTGAGCCTGGTTCTGTTGGAGGTTTCTTCCTGTTAAAAGGGAGTTTTTCCTTCCCACTGTCGCCAAAGTGCTTGCTCATAGGGGGTCATATGATTATTGGGTTTTTCTCTGTATGTATTATTGTAGGGTCTATTGTACAATATAAAGTGTCTTGAGGCGCCTGTTGTTGTGATTTGGTGCTATATAAATAAAACTGAATTGAATTGAATTGAATACAGTGTCAGCCTAAATGCTAAAGTTATGGCTTGAAACCACAGCCAGTTGGTGCTCTTCTTCCTGCTCCACCTTATAAAGAAATCCAGCAGTCTGTTTAAAATACTGTCACATTTTTATTGTTTCATTTACAAAAAGTTTCATTTTCTACACTTTATTGGAATGAGCCTCAGTCGCCGCACTGAGGCTCAGATACATTCATACAGCGACGACACACACACACACACACACACACACACGACACACACACACACACACACACACACACACACACACACACACACACACACACACACACACACACACACACACACACACACACACACACACACACACACACACACACACACACACACACACACACACACACACACACACACACACACGTCATTTCTTGTCTGTCTCCAGGCAGACGGAGCAGGTGGAGGTTCTCTTTATAAAGCACCACAATAAAACCAGGAACCTCCATCAGTCGCTACTACTGAAGGAAGGACCGGAACCAGGAAGAGGCTTTTATTTTGTTAGGTGTCACTTCCTCTTTCCTGTTCATATGTATGTACACGTGTATTTCTACATGTTAAACTGCTCTTCCTACAGTCACGCCGATGAAGATCAGTCGCTTCTCTTCCTGTTTAGAGACTCACAGCTCGCTCCTCCCACGGGTGGAGCAGATGGCGTTGGTGGAGCTGGACGCCTCTGTTGGCCCGTGCCACAGGAAGTGAACGTTGCTCATGACCTTCTGTGAGTGTAAGACTCCAGCTGCAGCTCCAGATGTTGTAACATTTGGAGCTGTGCATTATGGGTCGGCTGTTTCACTTCAGCTGAAAATTGAAAAAAAATTTAAAGTGGCAGCAGAGCCGTTAGCCAATCAGATCACAGCTGACACGGTGAAGCAGCAGCCTGATAACGCACAGCTAGCTTTGCTAATCCTAACTGCCATGTAAAGCAGGGCTAGCTACTGGTCACTGTTGACATGACAATCCCCCCCCCCCAAATGTCAGATGTTGGAGCAACGCGTCCATCGATTGGCAGCAAAGTCGACAGAGGGGGCGGGTCCCAAGACCAGTGACAGTACCTCTGCTCTTTTCCCGCCTTCGTCACGTTTAAACGAAGCTTAGACTCAATCACAGCTCTGCTCGCCGTCACAGTCAGCACAGCAAGCATTCAGTCCTACACTCACAGGGCTGTCCTGTGGATAAACACCCAGAATTCCTTTCTGCTCGTCACCATTTAAAAACGTCTGTCTTCGATGGCAGAGACAGAGGACTGTGAGGGAACTCGTGTCTCTGACCTTGACCGTTTCTTTGGCACAGGCCAAAATACCAAAAAGGAGGCGGCCATCTTCACACACCTCCTCAGGACAAGCTGGAGGAAGGAGTCATGTGACTCGCTCTCTTTAGCATCGAGCTCCAAGGACTCGGAGACCATAACCTTCCCTCACAGCTCTGAGGGAGGTCTGAGTGTGTGTGATGTTAGCCAGGTCAGTGCTAGCAGCACAAGCTAACTCTGATGAAATGACCTGGCCAGGCGTTTCCGTGTGCAGTCATGTACTGTGGAGCCGCCTAAACGAGTCAGATCAGCTGACTGAGGCCCTGAACAGCCGGTGATGTCAGCAGACGACAGGAAGTTCAGGGTTTGGGGGCATTTTTGGAAGCGGTGATGCACTGTCCTGCCTCACAGGAACTTGCATCAGTTCTCATGGAGGCGGCAGCTGCTGGGGAACAGCCGGAGATCCAAACTACCCGAGTGTGACTGCAGCACACGGGTCGAACGAGTGCCCTAAATTATTTACAGAGATGAATTCTCAGGACGGCAAAATAAAAGAATGAATGCACCGTGCAGCAGCAGTCGCTAACCATGCTGAGCACAAACAGGTCGCTGTGACCGCGGGCGCAGCACAGCGTTTCCACCTGTGAGACTTTAATGAGGTAACCAGTTCCTGAAACACCTGGAGTCAGAGACTGAGGCGGGGTTAGCCCTGATGGAGGTCAGACTGCAGGTGGAGCGCTGCCTGAAGGACTGCACCTTACTTTAGAGTCACTGAATCGGGGAGGAGGTGTTAAACCATGTGACCTGTTACAGCAGGGAGATAACAAGGTGTGGATGAGGAGTCAGGAAGGAAACAGAAAGGAGGTAGTAGAGGAAAGGAAAGAAGGAAACCTGAAAAGAGAGGAGGAAGGATGAGAGGAAGTCCAGGTGTAGGTCGTTTAGTGTGAAACAGCAGCGAGCTGCGAGTCGGCACGGCCCGGCAGCTCCGCGGGTTTAATGGAAACAACAAAAACACAAAGTAAACCAAAAAAAATCACAAACATCAAAATGTAAAAATCCAGCTCGTAGAAAAGTCTGAGGTATTTCTGCTGTGTTGAGGTGGTCTGTGCTTCAGGAGCTCTACTGTCGTCTCTCATTGATCAGTGCTGATCATTAACCCCCCCCCCCCCAAACTCTGTACAAACACAGATTTGCATGTGGTCAATGTAACTAAAATAAAACTAACAATAAAAAGAATCTACAGAAATATATGCATCATCATCATCAGAGTCAGCAGCAGCATCGTAGACATTCATGTTACATGTATGGCATCACAGAAGGGAAGAACGGGGGCATTAGAAGGACACAGGTGACCTTTGACCTCTGCAGCAGCTTCTTAGGATCAGTCTGTGGATCTGGACACCTGGATGTGAGTCAGTGGGGCCTGAGACGTTCATAAACAGAAATCAGCTGTTTGACCTCACAGTTTGAATGAAATCTCAAAGTCACACAGTGTGCATGTCCAGGGCTTTTATTGTGAAAGGCAGGGACAGGAAGAAGCCCTCCTTCCACACGTGTAGAATAAATCATGCAGCACTCACATGTCGGATGCTCAGTTTGAAGGGTTTAACCTGAAGGTGGTGCTGCTGCAGGTCAAAGGTCACCGATCTCTCAGGTAACACAGGCAGGAAATAGGTGTAAACTCAAACCTGTCACATCATGTGCATGTGACAGTTTACACACACACACACACACACACACACACACACACACACACACACACAGACCTGAATGCATGCATTATGAGGTCTTGCACCTTTAGGGTAACACCTGTTCCCTTGTTTGTTTGGGCACCTTTACAGCCAACAGGCTTAGAGCACCCCCAGGTAAGCACCTCCCACTGAAGGCTCTCATCAGCCACATCTGACTCTGGCCCCACCCTCAGGAAACCCTTAGCCAGCGTCCCATCACCCCCCACCCCCACCCCCACACACACACCTGTAGTCATGATTACCTGAGAAATTATTTCCAAACCAACCAAAACGCTGTGGTTGAGCGCAGTCAGCCCTCTGCAATGCGAGGCAAACCAATCACAGTCTCAGCCTTCACCCCCAGGCGAGAAGACTGAGACACGAAACACGAGAGAACAGAAACCGCCACACTGGAAACAAACAGGCCCATTTCGCCTTTTCCCATCTGACATCACTTCCTGTTTCCGTCGGTTTTGGATGCAACCCGTTGGATTTAAAGATGCGAACAACGACGTGTTGTCGCAGGAGACCGATAAAAACTAAAGTCCAGGTAAAGTAGAAAAGCGGTCACTGTGGGTGGGTGTTTGCTGTGTAACAGTCTCGGGCTCCTCTGTGGGTTTTGCAGCATTGTAGTTGCCTGGTGACAGGTGGTTGCTAGGCGACGCTGTTGGCAGGTAGGTAGATAAGATCCAGATGTGAGTAGAAGACAGAAGAGGCAGGAATGAGCGAGGAAAACGGTAAAAAATGAGCGAATAAAAACGGTCGCTGAGGTACCTGGAGATCGAAGCATTCACTGAGTCGGACCCTGAATGCGTTTTCTCATAAAACACACGCCTGGTTAAAAAGACACGAATGAGTCCCACTGAGAGGAAAACTTAGGAACAGCGAGGTGTGCTGGTACTCCGTCCCGAAGGACGAGAGGGAATCACAAAGAGTCCAAAAGAAGTCCAGAGAATAAATTAGCAGCTGCTCTCACGTCCGAAATTCCACTGAGGAGCGATGGCGTGGTGTGTGCACGTCGTTTCTTTCACATCATATACTGAACTCTTTGGGCGGCAGGTCCACGTTAGTTACCATGGGAACTGGTGCGACAGAGGAACCCAGCAGGGTGTTGTTCTCAGAGGTAGGTGGGGCGATGGTGGCGGTGAGGCGGCGGATCTGGGCGATTCTCTCCTCCACGCAGCCGGCCGACAGGCGAGCCTCGGCGTCGTGATCCCAGCACTCCTCGACCGACTCACAGATCTGAGCTAGACCCTGCAGAGAGCAGCACATGGGGGGAGGCGGGGTTAGCAAAGGAAGCACTGTGATGGAGAGAAGAAGAAGGTGACGTAGTGGACTGCAACACAACGAGGCCTTCGTCAAACAGGGGCGCTGTTATTGTAAAGGATGACATCATCAGCATAAATGTGCACGCACGTTACACAACAGCCCCGCTAATGCGGATCCCTACAGCTCTGTCACATAACTGTGGCGTCTTCACCTGAAAACACCTCCAGACAGCTGCTCTGAAGTGACGCTCTGAGTCCTGCAGGTCCACATGATTTACAGAAGGTGTCCCTCAAGGATCCATGTTAGGCCCACTCATGTTTACATGAAAACTTCACAGCTCAGCAGAGGACAGGACACTTTTATACTGATGATACCATTCTTTATATTTACATATACACTAACACATCTGTGCTTAAGTACAACTTCTAAGACAAGCAAGTCTTTTTACCTCCACAGGGAAACGTTTCCCTCTAATACTGCTCAGTCTTACAGTACAAAACACCTGAAAATAAAGGGGCTGATGATAGAAGGTGTCCCTCAGGGATCCAGATCTGGCCCCCTGATGTTTCATGGACCGAGGTTCAGACTCACGCTGTGTTTGAGCCACGGCTCTCTGATGGTCGGTCTCATCTTCTTGTGGACCACGACTTCCTGCAGGTCCTCCAGTGATGGATGCTGACCAACCTCCTCCTCGAACGGCAGCATGTACTCATCCACCGGACCTGAACACACCACATCATCTTATTTTTTATTTTTTTTATATGTTTTTTTATTATTATTATTATTATTATTATTATTTTTCTTCTTAGTTTTGAACATGTTCAATGTATTATTTTTGGCATGTCAAGTGTACAGCACTTTGTGTTCAGCTGGGGGCTGATCTGAAAGTGCTATATAAATAAATTGCTTGCTTGCACATATTAAAAGATGGGCGGAGCCAACATCCGCTCCTGAGACGTCAGGTAAACCCTCGCTGTGCTGTTAAGGTGTGGTTAGCCTGTGTGTGTGTGTGTTACCGTCTGCAGCCTTGCAGCGGGACACCAGCTCCCACAGTACCAGGCCCATGGAGTACATGTCGATCCGGAGGAAGGCGTCTCTCTGGAAGTTGATGGCTCCTTCTAAGACCTCGGGGGCCATGTAGCGCCTGGTGCCCACCTGCACACACAGACATACACACGAGTGAGCATGAGCGACGCGGCGACGCTCGTCTCCTCGGCCGCCTGCGGTCGGGGCAGTTTACCTGTCCGTGCGTCTCTCCCGGCGGTTTCCCCGGCTCGAAGCAAACGGCGAGGCCGAAGTCTCCGATCACCGCCGTGAGGTCCGAGCGCAGCATGATGTTCTTACTCTTCAAATCCCTGAGAGAGCGAGAAACGATCAAACATGGCCGCCGTTACCTGTCTGACCCCGCCCACAGTCCTGCTCCTCATCGATCTACTGTGTTATTCAACTATAGCTCCCATGATGCTTTTAGCTGCTGCCTACAGCACTGCCTGCAGTACATGTAGTAGCTTTCATCAGGCTGTGCAGGTTGCGACCCAGCCTCAGCACACACTGAGCTCTACTGCAGTACTTCCTGCCAACCTGCTGCTGCGTGCTGATACTGTGAGTCTCTGTATGTGTTCACTGTGGAGCTGAAAGCAGCGCGTGAGCAGCTGCTGCGTGTCGAGCATGTGAACATAAGCGATCTCTGAGATCCTGAAGTAAAAACGAGCAGCGTGAACTGTGACGTCCTCTAATGCTGACTCACAGCTCCACCGTGTGGCAGCAGCTCGTCACTGCAGACTAGGGTTTCCTGTCTGATGTGAGGGGTGGGGGTTTGTGGGCAGACCTGTGGGCGATGGCCGGTTTGGGACCCTCTCCCTTCTGTCGGGGGACGTCTTCGTGGAGGTACGCCAGGCCGCGCGCCGTCGTCTCGGCTATGTGGCACAGCTCAGACCAGCCGATCACGTTTCCCTTCAGGAAGTCCGACAGGGAACCCTGCAGAGACAAACATCAGGAGATTGACCCCACACCCCCGGGAGTTTCTGACCCCTCCTCGGCCCCCCTTCCTCACCCTCTCGTGGAACTCTGTGATGAGCCACAGCTCGGCCTCGGGGTAGCTCCCTCGTTTCTCTGCGGCGATGAACCTCAGGATGTTCGCGTGCCTCATGCCCGGCGTCATGAACACGTCCCTCTCGTTCTCCCAGGAGTCCTTATTCTGCGAGGAGGAGGAGGTGGTGAGGAAGGGTTGGGAGTTAGGATGGCAACTCTGACGCTCAGAGCAAACATCGGTACCTGGATGGGGAAGATCTTCACAGCCATGTGTTCGTTCATCATCTGAGCCTTCCAGACACAGCCGAAGCGCCCCCTGGCTTTCACCTCCAGCAGCTGCAGAGGCTTCAGCCCCGGTAGGGGGGAGGCAGGAGGCGGACCAGGATCCTGAAGGAGAGGAGAGTGGGGGAGGGGGGGAGAGCATCAACGTGACACATTTATAGGCTGTATCCCAATTCAGGGTCTGCAGCCTTAAAGGCCGCATTTTAAGGCCGATTACGTCACCGTGACGCGACGAAGGCTGTCCCAATTCAAAGGCTGCTCGAAATGCGGCCGTCAAATGCGTCCTTCATTTCCCTGAATTTTAAGGATGTGGCGGTGTAGACTTCGTGGCCCAACATATCCCACAATTCATAGCGCGGCAGTCGGTGTGGATAATTTTGCCGAAAAAAACGGCGGAAGAGTAAACTTTTAAAAGTAAGTACTGAATATGATGTCACTTATTTATGTGCAAATGTTTAATAACGATGAACATTAAAAGATTACTGTTGGCCACATGTCGGCAAAGTTATGTGACATTAGTGATGTTTGTACTAACTTGGTTTTAAAGCCTTTACTTTAAAATATACGCCGTTCAATATTCGACCTTAATCTTACAGAGAATGTGATGATTTTATGGATAATTAAAGTCAGTCATATATCCACAAACACAAGCTGAAAGTCAGTGATGCTGCTCGGTTTGCAGTCCTGAATATGACGGCACAGGAAATATAAATAACTGCAACTTGAATCTTTGACCCAGAGTTCAAACTCACTGCTGTAATAACTAATAATGATTAATATAATAACTATAATATTGTCCATATTATATTTACATTACCAAAGTGATATGACTTTAGTCTCATGAACAACATTAGCTAATTGTTATTTACTAGCTAATCTTAAAATGACTGTTCAGTACAGGAATGAAGCCCAACTATCATGTTTTACAGTCCTGTGGTCTCAGCCTCAGATACTTATTAAATCACACAAAGGTCATGTAGAAACAAACAAACAAAATATGTTCTCCTTCATTTCTGTCAAACAAAGCTGTTTGAAACGTTTCCAGCTGTTAGGATCATGGTTGCTAGGCAACCTGGGCAGTGCGACGGAGGCTAGACCGTCCCATTTCACAAGCCTCCCACTTCCGGCCTTAGCGGTCTTTGAGTACGCGGCCCTTGAGGACCGTTGAGGCTGCAGACCCTGAATTGGGATACAGCCAATGACAGCAACATGAGGGAAGCCCCTCCTACATCAGGATTAATGTGACCCCTGACCCTGAATCCTCCCTTAGTTATGCTGCAATAGGTGTAGGCTGCTGGGGGATTCCCATGATGCACTGGCTGTTTCTTCTTCACTCACTATGTGTTAACAGACCTCTCTGCACTGAATCATATCTGTTATTAATCTCTGTCTCTCTTCCACAGTATGTCTTTATCCTGTCTTCCTTCTCTCTCCCCAACCAATCACAGCAGATGGCCCCGCCCCTCCCTGAGCCTGGTTCTGCTGGAGGTTTCTTCCTGTTAAAAGGGAGTTTTTCCTTCCCACTGTCGCCAAAGTGCTTGTTCATAGGGGGTCATATGATTGTTGGGGTTTTCTCTGTATCTATTATTGTAGGGTCTACCTGACAATATAAAGCACCTTGAGGAGACTGTTGTTGTGATTTGGGGCTGTATAAACAAAAACTGAACTACAGGTGAGAGTGTTGTCCATACACCAGCCACCTGTTCAGGTGTACCCCCCCTCTCGCCCTATCAGACCGATTGGCTGTATGAGGAACCACAACGTGGTGACAAACCCTCGTTTGGGATGTTTCCTGCTGCAGTGCCTGCAGACGACCAGCAGATGGTCAAACTGACGTCATCAGCTTCGGTCTGCAGGTAAAAGTAACCGAGTACTTCTACTCGTTTCATCAAAAGGGAAGCGTGAGTGTGTGAGGCTCACCTCGGTGACGTCCACGTGTCCATACGGAGGTCTGCGGTGTTGGTACATCCAGACGGCGGTGAGCAGAGCGACAGACAGCATGGTGACGGGCAGCAGGCAGTAAATCATCACGTTTAAAACACCAATGCTGGGGGGCGGGGCCTTGATCACTGACACACACACACAGAAAGACTGCATTTACATTTAAAAGTACTTTATCATCACTGTGTTACCACGGAAACGTCCCTGACAGTCTGGTGTGAGGAAACCTGCGGACGGGTTTCAGTATATAAAGACTGTGGCCGTTTATCAATGCCCAAGTACGCGAGTACGTACTTGCGTTCTCGGTGAGTACGTACCCGCCGAGAACGCGAGCACGGACTCGCGATATGTACAATTGGAACACCTGCGTGCGTGATGATGTCACAGGTCCGGAGTTTTACTGCCGTCCCTCCTAATTTAACTGTGAGTAACATGTTATGAAGCTTAACCGTAATCACAGCCAAACCGGTTTACTCAGGAACAAATAAAACACTGAAATAAACCAAACATTAACATTTAGAAGTGATCTAAGTGACTTATATATCATTTTTAACCTCAGTAGTGAAACCTCTATTAATAAAAATAGTGTACATGTACATACGTGTACATACCTTAATAAAAACAAGCAGGTGAGATGTTAGAACGCTTTTATTTCTATTCTAGTGGACACTCAATACTATAGACAGCTGCTGGAGTTTCTTTAACCTGAGTAGTGAGAAGTCCGCGAGCGGTTTGGGGGTGGGGTGAAAACGATGTGCCGGGAGTCCGCTGTTGAGTTTTGGACGAAATGCATTCTGGGATATATAGCTGTCCCAAGTCTACACCGATGCATGCTCGATAAAACGGGCGGATCGAGAACACATCCGGGACTTTTTCGCGTTCTCGGCTTGATGCGTGCCAATTGAACAGTACTTGGTCTCCGACTGATGACGTATCACGAGTACACGAGAACGCAAGTACGCACAAGTACGCATATTGATAAACGCCCTGTATATAAAAGATGGAGGCGGCGGCCATGACACCTCTTGTTTAAGTCACGACCTCATGAAGCACAAACACAAACGAGGAAAAGACACATGTGACACGTGCTAACGGACCAATCAGATGGCACTCACGTGGCACTGTGATGTCCGGCAGGTGGGTGAAACGCTCGTTGCAGAAGTTTCCTTCACAGCAGCAGAAGAAGACCTGCGGGCTCTCCTCGGTGGCCACACACTCCTGCCTGAGAGAGAGACAGGAAATGACCTCACACACGGTAACACTCTGGCACCAACACCACGTACGTCGAGCACGCCGCGCATCAGACTCGACGTCTGAGGGTGGGCACTTATGACCCTGGTAGCAGAGCAGAGGCCTGAGGAACGCTTCACCTGAGGGTGGAGGACGCTTCAGGCTGCGCTCCACCCATGACACCACCAACTGGCTGTGGTTTCAAGCCATAACTTTAGCATTTAGGCTGACGCTGTATTCAATACAATTAAATTCAGTTTTATTTATATAGCACCAAATCACAACAACAGGCGCCTCAAGGCGCTTTATATTGTACAGTAGATCCTACAATAATAGATACAGAGAAAAACCCAATAATCATATGACCCCTATGAGCAAGCATTTTGGCGACAGTGGGAAGGAAAAACTCCCTTTTAACAGGAAGAAACCTCCGACAGAACCAGGCTCAGGGAGGGGCGGGGCCATCTGCTGTGATTGGTTGGGGTGAGAGAAGGAAGACAGGATAAAGACATGCTGTGGAAGAGAGACAGAGATTAATAACAGATATGATTCGATGCAGAGAGGTCTATTAACACATAGTGAGTGAGAAAGGTGACTGGAAAGGAAAAACCCAATGCATCATGGGAATCCCCGGCAGCCTACGTCTATTGCAGCATAACTAAGGGAGGATTCAGGGTCACCTGGTCCAGCCCTAACTATATGCTTTAGCAAAAAGGAAAGTTTGAAGCCTAATCTTGAAAGTAGAGATAGTGTCTGTCTCCCGAATCCAAACTGGAAGCTGGTTCCACAGAAGAGGGGCCTGAAAACTGAAGGCTCTGCCTCCCATTCTACTTTTAAATACTCTAGGAACTTTTAGGACTACCTCACCTACTGACCACAGTATGTGAGGACTCAGGGCTGTGTGTCGGACAGGGTCGTCTGCAGTACAGGGGCCCCACAGGGAACGGTTCTGGCTCCGTTCCTCTTCACCATCTACACTGCAGACTTCTCCCACAACTCCACCCAGTGCTTCCTGCAGAAGTTCTCTGATGACTCTGCAATAGTCGGCCTCATCACTGATGGGGACGACAAGGAGTACAGAGGACTGACTCAAGGCTTTGTGGACTGGTGCCAGCTGAACTACCTCCACAACAACACCAGTAAAACCAAGGAGCTGGTGGTAGACTTCCGCAGGCACAAACATCCTCCACTGCAACCACTGAACATCCAAGGTATGGACATCGAGGCTGTGGACAGCTACAGGTACCTTGGTGTTCATCTGAACAACAAACTGGACTGGACTCATAACTCAGACGCCCTCTACAGGAAAGGGCAGAGCAGACTGTACCTGCTGCGGAGACTCAGGTCGTTTGGAGTGGAGGGCCCACTCCTGAAGACCTTCTATGACTCTGTGGTGGCCTCAGCCATCTTTTATGGTGTGGTCTGCTGGGGCGGCAGCATCTCTGCCGGGGACAGGAAGAGACTGAACAGGCTGATCCGAAGGGCCAGCTCTGTTCTAGGATCCCCTCTGGACCCAGTGGAGGTGGTGAGTGACAGGAGAATGGTGGCTAAGCTGTCATCCCTGTTGGACAACATCTCCCACCCCATGCATGAGACTGTGACAGCACTGAGCAGCTCCTTCAGTGGGAGACTGCGGCACCCACGGTGTGGGACGGAGAGATTTCGCAGGTCTTTCCTCCCCACTGCTGTCAGACTCCACAACAAAGACTTTAACTGATCAAACCACACAATAAGACTAAGTGCAATACTCTTTTTCCAACAAAGTTGTATTTTTACTCAGTTGTATAAAGCATCTGTATTCTATTTTTATCCTATTGTGTATTTTATTCTATTTATTCTACTGTATATAGTATTTTATTCTTATTGTATTCTAACTTTCGCACTGTCCACTTCGTCCTGTGACAAAACAAATTTCCCATGTGTGGGAATAATAAAGGTCATCTTATCTTAACAAGTAGGCCTGCAGTGTGAGAGCGAAGTGCTCTAATAGGGTGATATGGTACTACAAGGTCATTAAGATAAGATGGTGCCTGATTATTTAAGACCTTGTATGTGAGGAGCAGGATTTTGAATTCAATTCTGGATTTAACAGGAAGCCAATGAAGGGAAGCAAAAACAGGAGAAACCTGCTCTCTCTTTCTAGTCCCTGTCAGGACTCTTGCTGCAGCATTTTGGATCAGCTGAAGGCTTTTCAGGGAGTTTTTAGGACATCCTGATAATAATGAATTACAGTAGTCCAGCCTGGAAGTAATAAATGCATGAACTAGTTTTTCAGCATCACTCTGAGACAGGATATTTCTAATTTTAGAGATGTTGCACAAATGGAAGAAAGCAGTCTTACATATTTGTTTAATATGTGCGTTGAAGGACATGTCCTGGTCAAAAATGACTCCAAGGTTCCTCACAGCATCACTGGAGGCCAAGGTAATGCCATCCAGAGTAAGAATCTGCTTAGATACCATATTTCTAAGATTTTCAGGGCCGAGTACAATAACCTCAGTTTGATCTGAATTAAGAAGCAGAAAGTTAGCGGCCATCCAGGTCTTTATGTCTTTAAGACATTCCTGCAGTTTAACTAAATGGTGTGTGTTACCTGGCTTCATGGACAGATAGAGCTGCGTGTCATCTGCATAGCAGTGAAAATTTATGCTATGTCTTCTAATGATGCTGCCTAAGGGAAGCATGTGTAATGTAAATAGAATTGGTCCTAGCACTGAACCCTGTGGAACACCATAATTGACCTTAGTGTGTGAAGAGGACTCTCCATTTACATGTACAAATTGGAGTCTATTAGATAGATATGATACAAACCACTGCAGTGCAGTACCTGTAATACCTACAGCATGTTCTAATCGCTCTAATAGGATATTATGGTCGACAGTATCGAACGCAGCACTGAGGTCTAGCAGGACAAGCACAGAGATGAGTCCACTGTCAGAGGCCATAAGAAGATCATTTGTAACCTTCACTAAAGCTGTTTCTGTGCTGTGATGACCTCTGAAACCTGACTGAAACTCTTCAAATAAGCCATTCCTCTGCAGATGATCTGTTAGCTGTTTGACAACTACTCTTTCAAGGATGTTTGATATGAAAGGAAGGTTGGAGATTGGCCTATAATTAGCTAAGACAGCTGGGTCTAGAGATGCTTTTTAAGTAAAGGTTTAACTACAGCCAGCTTGAAGGCCTGTGGTACATAGCTGATTATTAGAGATAGGTTGATCATATTTAAGATTGAAGCATTAATTAATGGCAGGACTTCTTTGAGCAGTTTTGTAGGAATGGGGTCTAAAAGACACGTTGATGGTTTGGAGGAATTAATTATTGAAGTTAACTCAGAAAGATCAATTGGAGAAAAGAGTCTAACTTAACATCGATGGTACTAAGAGTAGCTGTAGATAATATTACATCTGTGGGATGATTATTGGTAATTTTTTCTCTAATGATTAAAATGTTATTTGTGAAGAAGTTCATGAAGTCATTACTAGTTAACGTTAAAGGGATGGTTGGCTCAGTAGAGCTCTGACTGTTTGTCAGCCTGGCTACAGTGCTGAAGAGAAACCTGGGGTTGTTCTTATTTTCTTCAATCAGTGACGAATAGTAAGATGTTCTGGCTTTATGGAGGGCTTTCTTATAAAGCAGCAAACTATTTCTCCAGGCTAAATGATGATCCTCTAAATTTGTGACACGCCATTTCCTCTCCAGCTTACGAGTTATCTGCTTTAGGCTACGTGTTTGAGAATTATACCACAGAGTCAGGTACTTCGGATTTGAGGCCTTAGTTTTCACAGGAGCTACAGTATCCAGAGTCGTACGTAGTGAGGAGGTAAAATTATTAACAAGATAATCGACCTCTGTTGGAGTAGCGTTCAGATAGCTGCTCTGCTCTGTGTTGGTACAGGGCATTGAAGATGATAACAGTGGGTGGATTATATTCTTAAACTTAGTTACAGCGCTTTCAGAAAGACATCTACTGTGATAAAGTCTACTCTCCACTGCTGTGTAATCAATTATTGTAAATGTTATCAGGAAATGATAACATTTACATTTCAACAGCTAATGCTAGCTAGCACGCACACACACAGATGCCTGCTAATCACGCCAATCAAAATCCTCAGACTTCACTTATTAAACTTGAGCTCCGCCTTCCTGGACCCTCTGTTGCTACAGTAACCTGACAGCAGCCATGTTATTGGTCACATGATGTCATTAAAGGCTACAGCAGCACAAACACGGTGCAGACGTCCAGCTCAGGTGGAGCTAAGAGATTAAACTGGTCAGAGCTGCTGCAGGGCTTCGTGCTGATGCTTCACAGTATCAGTATTAGTACATGAATGTACTATTGCTGTGTGATTTATTCCTATTACTGAAGGTTACTCGCCATACCAATACCAACTAGATGTGTAAATCTTAATATAAATGAGTAACAGTAGGTGGACATTAGGTAAGGCTGCACTTTTTGCAGCGATCTCGTATAGAAAACTATTCCGCGCGTATATAAAACAGGTCTGCAGCTCCGAACTATAGTAAAGGGACCTCTGGCTAATACGTCACGTTCATGTCGGGCTCATAGCCGAAAACTAGCTTTACTTTGTTGTCTGGGTCAACTTTGCTAGCGAGAGACAGAGAGAGGCGTTATGACATTATGCGGCAGCAAGTAGAGGTGATATGGGCCACAAGATTGAGACACAGGGATTAGAGCCTCTTGATGCGTGTTTTGTTTGGGTTTCCACCGGCGTGGAATTACCTGAAATAGAGAGGGCATAGCCTAACATATGAAACAGGAAAAGACCCCTGTGTCATCCATTTTCAACAAAGTAACTGTATTCTGAATACCACAGTTTTAAACAGTAACTCTAACGGAATACAGTTACTCATATTTTGTATTTTACATGTATTCTGCTACTCCCCAACACCATCTGGGATACAATGGCGTTCCACCCTCGTCACTGCGTGGTCTGCAGCACACAGTACACCCAGGTATGAGGACGCAGCCCCCCCCCAGCATGTTCCCCTGTTTTAAATCCCACAGAGGAGTTCAGGGGTTATGATCACGACCCTGTGAGCAGCTGCTCTGAATGGAACGCTGCCCAGAAACAGGAACGCAGCGCATCACAGGACAGGAAACTGGATGTGGCCCCGACACAGAACAGACTGACTGTCATAGATTTGTTTACATGTATTTACAGGACTTCAGTTTTCAGCCACAGTTTGAACAAACATCATGGAGTCTGTATCACTGTAGGGTCTGCCTGACAACATAAAACATTCAGGTGACTGTGGCTGTGATTTGGATCAAAGCAGATCCTGGATCAGCTCAGCGCAAGAAGGTAAATGTGACAGCATGGATCCCACTGTGGTTGGTGTCTGCTGTGTAATGATTGACTGGAGGAGCTCAGACACCATTTATGTTGTTTGAAGGCAAGGTGTGTGTGTGTGTGTGTGTGTGTGTGTGTGTGTGTGTGTGTGTGTGTGTGTGTGTGTGTGTGTGTGTGTGTGTGTGTGTGTGTGTGTACCGGTCGTAGCAGTTGAAGTCGTCCAGCCAGCATCCCTTCTTTACCAGCTCGATCGAGCCCGAGTTGTTCCTCCAGGAGGCATAGCAGTGCGAGCGTTTGTCCTGCTCGTCCTCGCAGCGCTCCACGCCGCTCTGGTTCGTCTTCTCGATCTCGTAGTTCACGTTGTAGTACACACACTCCCTGGTGTCGGCAGTCCCGTGGCTCAGCCCTGCAGCACACACACACACACACACACACACACACACACACACACAGAGAACAGGCTTTAATCTATGACGTGTCACAGAGCGTCCCCCAGCTGAGTCCTCCACACTCGTCTCACGTCTGTCTGTGGACTGGAGTCAGAGAGCTGCTGAGGTCCTGCACGAGGACAGGACGTGAACCAGAGCTGCTGTGCAAACAGCCGAGGACTACAGGAGAGCCGAGGGAGGCTCCTCCATCACAGCAGCGCTGTTACGTCCCCACATGAAAGCTAGGCGAAGAGAGTAGGGGACAGTAACAGTTGGATCCGGGTTGAAATGAAAAGAACGCCAGGCAGAGGTATTTAACACAAAATGAATCTTTATTATAATCAATTAACTCAATAATCATATGAATAGTAACAACAGAAAGAGACAGCACCGCTGCTTTAATGATAACTCAGACAGATCAACACAAGGAGAATGGTGACCACCTCAACAAAGAAAACAACTATAAGGCTTCAACAGAAAAAGACAGCAACGCTGCTATTAACAATAACCAGGCAGGCCAAACAAAGTAATGGAGGCCGCCGTCACCTAAGCAAAACCACTACTTGGTTAAGAGCTACTCACAAAGAGCCACGCACGGTGGGGCTGGTCACACTCACACAGCAGGCCTTTTCCACACCTAGGCTGGAAACACACACTGACCAGCACAGAGGAAAACCACCAGAAGCCTCTCCCACTGCTCCTACCACTACACACCGTAGGCAGGACAATCACACACCTAACACGCAACGCGGAGACACCAGAGAAAGCCACCCTCCCACATCCAGTCCATCCCCAGCTTATATAACCTCAGAGAGGTGATTGCTGACTGGGCCCAGGTGGTAAATGAGGCCAATGAGCAGCAGCTGTGTCCTGGGGAGAGAGAAGAAGCAAGAGAGAGACAGAGGGGTGGAGCAAGAGAGGAGGCGGAGAAAAACTCCACGCCCACACAAGGGCAGTATCAGGAGGGCCAGCTAGGGCCGTTACAAGCGCTCAGCCGTTACAGTCACAGAGCTCGATCAGAGAGGAAGCCCAGATCACACCATCAACTCATGTTCTTAGTTGTGATTGGAGGATAAATCAAACATTTCCTGCGCTCACAGCATGAAGCCACAAACCGCAGCAGGTGTCCCGCTGAGCGCTCCAACCATCTCCTCTGCTCCTCTTCCCTAAACCTTCATCCCCCTCGTGAACCACACTCCTCCAGCAGCTTCAGACGCACACAGGAGCCGAGGTGTGTTCAGGCAGCCCCAGCTGTACGCTTACCTACCTGCATCTGTGAGGACCTGAAACCTGAATCTGACCTGAACCCCAAAACCAAACAAAGCCCACAGACGCTCACAGACGGCCCTCAGAACCCTGCTATTATACACTAGTACCAACAGTAACTGGCAGACGCCTGTACAGAGGTACAGCCAGCGCGTGCTGTGAAAGCTTTCCTGCAGAGCTGAGCTGCTCGTGTTAGAGCCCCGTCGTCGCTAACAGCGTCAACATCACCTGCTGTCGAGCTTCTCCTGCCTAAACCTCAGCCTCCTCCTCTGAGCCGTGTCACTCTGATGAGTCACGCACATGCTTCCTTCATTGGTTCACTTGTACGTGTTTCACTGTGCTCTGCAGGCTGACAGCTGACCTTTGACCTGAGGTCGCACCAGAAGAGATCATCACCATAGGAGTGGTGCACACACACACACACGCACGCACACGATGAAGTCACTTCTTTATCCTCAGGCCCTTTCAAAATAAAACTCATATTGATAACAGATTAGCTGTAAATATAAAAACTGCAGTAAGGCTGACTCTAACCTCATCAAACAGTAATTATTGTATTTTACACTGAGACAAAGTACATGAAGTATTTAAACCACAGTAAAGACGTCAGGTCATTGTGTCGATGTTAATGGAAGTCAGCTGCTTTCATAACTGTAGACAAATCAGACCTTTATCCTCTTTGTTTTATCATCAGTGGTCGACTCTGGGAAAATGATTTTATATTGTAGTCATTTTAGTTTACGAAGCAGTGTTGTCGTGGAGACGGTGTTCACCTAAAACAGGGGTCGGCAACCTGCGGCTCTTTAGTCCTTATACTGCGGCTCCGGGCGGTTTGGGAAAATAAATTAGAAGCATTTAGCTGAAGTGTATTTTATTTACGTTCTTTTTTAACTCGTAGTTCTAAATTGGAAGATTATTGTGATATTGAAGTATAAAAATAAAATTATATTCTATTATTTTTTCATCGCTCAAATAAGCGTCACACTCGCAGAAGCCGGTATACCCGCAGAAACGCCGTGCATTTATCGAGACTTTCAACCCCAGGTAGGTCAATTATGGATCTTGGGATCCACATTATGTCAGCAGCTGTTCTCCACCATGAACTATGTTAAAGACAAACACCGTTCACGCCTCACAGATGACAGCTTACAGTCCTGTAAAGATGAGGTGACTTCGTACAGCCCTGATTTGCAGACGCTGTGCGCAGAGGTTCAGGAGCAGAAGTCTCATTGTAAACAAATCACGGCAGACCCGACGATGTTTCCATGAACGCGCTTTTCAGCATCTCTTTATTGACCACTTTTCACACACGTATGTACGCATACAGCCGGCTGTAGCTTTGCAGCTCACAGCCCGACACACACCAACACAACAGCACAGATAGCGCAGACGTTAAGGCGGCGAGGCCTGATTGCGGGTGCCGCTCAGGTGCGTCCGCCTCCCCTGCAGCGGCGCTGCAGACCACGCCCCGCCGCACACATTAACTAGGTAAAATAGAACCTTCACAGACACATATTTAGGCAGAATTTTGCAAATATCTATTTTTCATTTTTTAGGAGCATAGTGGGGTTTTTTTCCAATTATTTTTTAAAAGTCAGGTCAAGGCTCCAACAGCACAAAGGCGATATGAGGGCGGCTCACAACAGCTTTTGTTTGCTACATGGATCATTTTAGTTCAGCTGGGTGTCTTTGCTTTGGTTATATTTCTTTAAGAGCTCAAAATGTGTTAATTACATAAATAAAATGTAATTTTCTCTGTAGCACTTCATGGATTTCATAAGAAACACACCTTAGTTGTTCACACAAAGCATAAAGGTAAAAAACAATATATACAGTGTTATCTTCATTTTAGATGTCAAAAAGTATTTGCGGCTCCCAGTGTTTTCTTTTGCGTGGAAACCGGGTCCAAGTGGCTCTTTGGGTGTGAAAGGTTGCTGATCCCTGACCTAAAAGAACGACGCCTGGTCTTGTCCTCAGTGTCAGATTACTTGTGTACTCCCCCCCAAACAATAAACACATACACACACACACTCTTCCTGTGCTGCACAGCTGTGAGTGAAGAGCTGTAACTGCATCTTCAATGGAGTCTCTGTGGTCATACTGCTGATACTGCATGATGCCACAGTCAGTCACAGCTTCATTCTCAGCCTGCCCTAAACACACTGTAAATAAAAGATAGTCGTAGCCACCATGACCCCACCCACTCTGAATTCTCACCACGCGTGAAAAGGAGCAGGAAGAAGAAAATATTCTTATTAAACCCTGCCCCCTATCTGCGATCCAACTTATATTACAAGTGGGCACCACAAACCAAGGAACATCTCCAGATCCCAACGCAGACCAAACAACAAATTTACAGCAATATACCACTTCACATAATAACAAGGTGAAAAAAAATAAGTAAATAGAATAAAATAAGGCGAAAGTGGGAGAGGGAAGAAAAAAAAGAATCCCTTCTTCAATTAACTCCAATTTCATTCATATTCTTCATATTGAATTATCGTTTTAGACATGTAACACTTTTTAAAACAATGTAAATTTGTACAATTCGGGTTCCGGTAATGGCGGCTGGCTGAAAGGACGTGCCCACTCCTGCTCCGCTATCTTTCTGTAAAATCCTGAATAATACTCGTTTGTTAGACATTGAACGACACCTAGGACAGCTGTGATGCCTCTCTCGCAAAGGAAACCCGGGAAAAACATTAGTAGACCGACTCAATCGAAATTATCTAACTTCACTTCTAAGTTGAACTCTGAGGCTAGCTGTGAAGCTAGTGTTAGCCGTGAAGATAGCGAGACTGGTATCAACGCTAGTCGGGCGATGGAGGAAGGAAATGATGAGCCGACTGAGAGGGAAGAGACGGCCGAAGGCTCAGACGTAATACTGGCGGCTATTGCAAGCTTGAAATCCGACTTTTCCTCCAAACTTGATGGTATTTTGTCAGCAATAGAGACCGTGAGGAAGGATGTTAATGAGTGTGTCAAGCGGGTCAGCGAGGCGGAGGCCCGGATATCTGTAGCAGAAGATAGCATTACCACCTTGGAAGCAAAGGTACGGACTCTTGAAAATAACAACAAAAACCTCGAGGACAAAGTGCTGGATCTGGAGACCAGATCGCGACGATCTAACTTGAGACTTGTTAACCTGCCCGAGGACGCAGAAGGAGAAGACGCGTGCGCTTTCTTGGAAAACTGGCTACCAGAGGCTCTGAACTTGGCGCCGCTACGAACTGCTCTGACGCTGGAGAGAGCGCATCGGGTCGGCCAGAAGAATATGTCAAATACCGCTGCACCAAGGACTATGATCATGAAGTTTCTAAACTACAAGGATAAAATGACCGTGATAAGAGCTGCCAGGGCAAAGGGACAGATTCTTTTCAAGAATCACCCGGTGAGATTTTATGAGGACCTAGCGACTGGAGTGCACAAAAGACAGAAAGAGTTTGACGCCGTGAGACAACAGCTTCGCTCCATGGGTATCCGGTACGGCATGATCCCTCCTGCGCGACTGATAGTGACACATAACGGACAGTCCCGCATCTTCAACCTGCCAGGTGAAGCGGAGAACTTTGTGAAGGCTCTGAGGTCGGAAAGTGAACCGGGGTGAGATGATGTAATCATGGTCATATTACAGTGTGCTGGCATGGAGGGATGATTACTGAGCTTTAAGTTTAGAAAGAAGTGAGAGGGAGAGAGAGAAAGACCAGTTTGTTGTACTTATTTGTTCATTGGTCCAGAGGCTCACAGCCACTATTAATACCCTGATTTTCTTATCGTATTCAATAACGAGTTTTTTGGTTGCATAGCGGGGTGGGGTAAGGGGACAGTGTTTAGGCACGGTCGGTTGATCCTCGCTTTTGGGTGGAACAACCCTTAGCTGTTAGACAGGTGCCAATATGTATAGGGGGAGGGAAATGGGTGCCCAAGTTCAAGTTAAAGGGGCATGTTCAGTATTCATTGTCATGGATGTAGTTTTTGACATTCAGGTATTATTTGTTTCTCTGTCCTTTAATATCTCAGATGTGTTGGGAAGCTCATTCAGTGTTATATGTTATGTCTGGTGGGATAAGAATTAAAATTTCTTCTTGGAACTGCAGAGGGCTACAAAAACTGGAGAAGGTAAAACAGGTAATGTCTAGACTGAACTCTATGCACTCTGATATCATGCTGCTGCAGGAAACGCACCTGTTGTCTAGTCAAGAGGCGAAGATTAGGAGGAGGTGGCAAGGCAGTATATATTCTGCGCCCTTCACTTCTCAGGCAAGAGGTGTTATGATCTTGATCCACAAATCTATACCATTTCAGGTGACAAAGGTTATTAAAGACAAGGCTGGGAGATATGTTATTTTACAGGGCACACTTATTACGGAAAAAATAATCCTGATAAATATCTATGCTCCAAACATTGACGACCCAGTTTTTTCATAACCTTTTTTACACAGTATCATGTCTGTCTGGTAGCCTCATTATGGCAGGGGACTTTAATTGTACGTTGAACCCAGAGTTGGATAGGAGCTCAGGTATTGATCTCTCTCACCCTAAAAGTAGGCAAACTATTCAACATTTTATGAAAGAACTCGATCTGAGGGATATTTGGAGGGATATGAACCCTAAGGTCTTAAAATACTCCTGCTATTCACATACACATAAATCATACTCGCGTATTGATTACTTTTTAGTTTCTGCCAATTTGAGCTATAAAATAAAGGACTGTCACTACGATAATATTTTTTAATATCTGACCACTCGCCAAACTCGTTAATATATGAAGATCTGAGACTGAAGAGAGATCCCCTAGGTGGAGATTTAAACAAAAGTGGCTCCTAGACTCAGAATTTACATCTTTCATAGATAACCAAATAAACATATTTTTTGATACTAATAGGGATGAAACATCACCCTGCTCAAGATGGGAAGCTTTTAAGGCCTACATAAGGGGTCAGATTATTAGCTTCACAAGTTATAGAGCAAAGCAAACTTATCAGAAAACAAAAAGTTGGAGGCAGAGATTGAGGTGCTTGAGGAGAATATTTTCAAAGTTTTTGTCCAAGAGTCCATCAAAAGCTTCTGTTACTAAGAACACAGTATAATGAACTTTCTGCTTCTAAGGCAGCCTCACATCTTTTAAGTCTTAAACAGACACTCTATGATCAAGGGAAAAGCCCGGAAATTATTAGCCTGGCGCCTCCGCCAATTACAGAATGAGAAAACATTGCCTCAGTTGAAAACAGTGACGGACAGGTTATTGTCGACCCTCTAGGAATTAATGAAACTTTTAAGGTTTTTTTTTTGAAAATTATATAACTCAGACATAACACACATGGGACAAGAGCAAGATCTCTTCTTGGATACCCTTCAGTTGCCCAGCATTTCAGGACTAATGAGCGCAGATCTTGATACACCTATAACAAAGGAGGAGATATCTACAGCAATAGACCATTTGAAAACAGGTAAAGCCCCAGGCCCAGATGGGCTGCCGATAGAAATTTACAGGAATTTAAAACTAAACTGCTGTCCCCTCTTTTGACATGTTTTCGGATTCATTTGAAAAGGAATCCTTCCGGTTTCATTAAGAGGGGCCCTGATAACTTTATTGCCCAAACCTGGTAAACCATGCAATAAATGTGGTAACCTAAGACCAATAAGTCTTCTTAATGTGGATCTAAAGATACTTTGCAAAATTTTGGCTCGAAGACTGGAGAGATCTTTACCTGATCTAATTACCTGTGATCAGAATGGGTTTATTATGGGCAGACAGGGATTTCATAATGTGAGGAGAGTGTTGGATATTCTTCATAGTCAGGAGGAAAACCGGACACTGCTCTACTATCATTAGATGCCGAAAAGGCCTTTGATAGAGTTGAGTGGCCCTATCTATTTGAAATATTAAAAAGATTTGGCTGTGGGGATAATTTCTGTCGGTGTATTAGACTTTTATATAATGAGCCTTATGCTGAAATACTGACAAATGGAATTATATCTAAGCCGTTTGAAATTAAACAGGGCTGTAGGCAAGGGTGCCCTTTGTCTCCTTTATTGTTTATTTTAGCAATTGAACCGTTTGCCATTGCAGTGCGGTCCCATAAGAGCATAACTGGCCTATCGGTAAACCAACAGGAACACAGAATTGCTTTGTTTGCAGATGATGTTATTCTTTTCTTGGAAAAGCTGAAGGAGTCTATCCCAGCCTTGTTGGATCTACTACACATATTTGGACGGATATCAGGATATAAAGTGAACAAAGAAAAATCTTCACTAATGATACTTAACTCAGGAGAGAGAGAGGGTGCTGGAAATCCCTTCCAATTCAAAATGGTAGACTGTTTTACTTATCTGGGGATTAAGATAGTGCCATGTTTGAGAGATATTGTTGGGGTTAACTACACCCCTATGGTAGACTCAATCACCTCATCCCTAGATAGATGGTGTTAGGTGTAGGCTGTGTGCAGACAGGAATAGGACCCAAGGTGCAGACTCCGGAGACCAAAGGTGAACTCAAAACAGCTTTAATACTGAACTCAAAAAGGGGTAACATAACATGACTGGAAAAAATCAAAATAAACTTAAACCAGAGGACTAACAGAACACACAGCTAAGTAAACGGTAGAACGCCACAGAGAGCACAGGAAAACACAGGGCTTAAATACGCAGAGGGAGTAATCAGGGAACGGGCAACAGGAGGGAAACACAGCTGGGGCAAATCAGGACTAACGAGACAAAGAAGCATAAACTGAACACACTGAGAAAAGACAGACCTTCAAAGTAAAACAGGAAACACAACACAGACTGAACTTACAGACACAGACTGACTGGACACGGGAATATAGCAACTAAGGATACACAGAGACGCGAACTAGACAAGGGGATACAGCTGACAGGGGAGACAGAGCAACTAGAGATGACAGAGACACAAACCATAAGACAGAACTCAAAGAAACCAAAGACTAGAAATTATAACTAATATAACAAACTCAAAAACCCTGGGTCAACGACCCAGGCCTCCTAACAGATGGAAGCCCTTGCCCTTGTCACTTACAGCGAGAATTAATGTTCTCAAATTAAACATAATGCCCAAACTTTTGTACCTGTTCCAGAACATCCCATTGTCACCCCCTGCTAACCTATTTTTACACCTGAAGACAATTTTTGTATCGTTTTTGTGGAATGATAGACGACCAAGGCTCCGCTTTATCACTCTTGTACTTACCAGTATGACAGAGGAGGCCTCAAATGTCCCAATCCACTTTGGTACTATTGGGCAGCCCAATTGAGGACTATGATGTATTATTTTACAGATAAATCCCCCGCCTTGGACAAATATGGAAAACAGTTCAGTACCTCTTCCCTTCCCCAGTATCTATACTCAGCGAAAGTCAAAATGTTGAAAAAAGACAAAAATCCTATAGTCAGAAATATGATTATGGTCTGGTATCAGGTTAAAAATACCTGGGTGAACCCACCTCCTTCGCACGCTTTTAGCCCAATATGGGGTAATCAATTTTTCCCTCCAGGCAGAGCAGACCCTGGTTTTAGGAAGTGGGCTGACAAAGGCTTAAAGACAATAGGGGATCTCATGGGATCAGAGGGTGAGATTTTGATGTCATTTGAGGAGTTGATTTCCAAGTATGATATCCCATGCAAACATCGATTTAAATATCTACAAGTGAGAAACTTTATTAGATCATCTCAAAATCAGTGTTTGTCAATCCCTCCGTTTTCCATTTTGGAAACAGAAATGAAAAGAGATTGCTTTGGAAAAGGAATAATCTCCAAATTATATAATATGTTAGTAGAGGGTCCCCTGAATCTTCTTTAGGAAAACTTAATGCTTGGAGGGAAGATTTACGGAGGACTTACCCTCCAAGACTGGGAGACGGCATGTGCTGAAGCGCAAACACAAACTACCAGTACTCGTCTCAAAGTATTGCAATATAATTGGCTAATGAGGACGTATGTGACTCCAGAAAAGCTTAATAAGTATAATGGTGATACCCCAGACTTGTGTTTCAGGTGCGGTGAGGAGAAAGGGACGTTTTTCCACTGTGTCTGGGAATGCAATAAAGTACAACGGTTTTGGAAAGAGATTAAACAAGCTCTGGATATTATATTGGGTACACAACTAGCTCTTGACCCTAAACTTTTTATTTTAGGGTTATATCCTGATGGACATCTTATGTCTAGAAAGGTAATTACCGCCCTGGACCTATGTCTACTGCTGGCAAAAAGAGTCATAGCACTCTCATGGAGGAAGACCAGTAAACCAAAATATATTAACTGGATTAAGGAATTGTCCACAACTTTGCCTATGGAAAAAATTACTTACATTATCAAGGGGAAACTACCACTTTTTCAAAACATATGGGGTCCCTTTATGCAATATATGGGAAATATGGATCTTGGTAGTATGGTGGATGGGGCAGATGGGGTGTAAATGTTGATGGTCCTCTGCAGTTTCCTAAATTAATCTCTTTTATACTTGATCTTTAATGCTGTGTGACTTATACATTTGAGTCTGTAACTTTGAACCATGCACAATAGTGTAACCGAGTTGGTGTTGAGCAACCCTTGGAAATAGAGAAGCTTATTATTATTATTATTATTATTATTATATGTTTTTTTTTTTGTTTTTTTTTCCTTTTTCTTTCTTCTTTTTTTGGGGTTGTGTTTTCTTTTTCTTTTCCTTTGTTTGACTGAGTTATTATTTACGGGTCATATAGTTTGTACCTCCACTTAACTGTTGCTCTCTAACATCTTATAGATGTCTGATTTGCAAGGGAGGGCGAGTGACTGTTGTACAATAACTTAGTTGCCCTGGATGTCTCCTTTGCTGTGGAAGTACTCCAATTTCTGTATGTACTTTTGAAATGCAATAAAGATATTGTTGGAAAAAAAAAAAATTTGTACAATTCTTTAGGTTACAATGAAGAAACTTCCACAGTCGTATACCCCTGACCGTTGGACTCATTAATCTTTGTGTAGTCCTACCATTGACTGTAGAAAACATGGATGACGCGACTCCGCCTCCTCCCATTGTGCAAGAATGAAGCCAAAATATCCCGCTTGTGGAGGCTGCCATCTTGCAAATTTGGAGCCAGAGGCCGTTTCTCAATTCTAAAGTACGTGAGAACGTACTCGCATTCTCGGCGAGTACGTACTGGCCGAGAACGCACGGGAGTGCGGACTCGCCGAGAACGCGAGCACGCATCACGCATTTGAGAATTGAGAAACGGCCTTTGTCTGAGTTTCGGACGAAATGCATTCTGGGATATTTAGCTGTACCAAGTCCACACAAGTCACCACCGATGCATGCTCGATAAAACGGGTGGAGCGAGAACACATCCAGGACTTTTTCGCGTTTTCGGTTTGATGCGTACTTCGAATTGGAACAGTACTTGGTCTCCGACTGATGACGTATCACGAGCACACGAGAACGCAAGTACGCACAAGTACACATATTGAGAAACGGCCAGAGTCTGCGCAGTAGTGACTTGAGGTGGAGCGACTGTGTAACGCTCCCGCCCACACACCCGCTGGACGTGACCGCAAACACGCCCCCCTACACTTTTTACGTAGCCCGGCTGCTCCAGTTTTTTTGCTGGTTTACCGCGACTGACGACTCGTTTAATTAAGGTAAATACAACCATGTCACTGTTATAAAAAAAGACACACAGCTTATCATCTTATAGTTCTAAAATCACTTTGTTGTTAATTCGTTAGTTAGATTAGCCGCTAGCATACGCACTGTGTTGGAGGCTTGTTGCTAGCTAGTTAGCGATGCTACACACCTGTTACTCTAATAGTCTGTGTTATTGAAGGATTCAGCACTTCTTATGTTTGTTATCCATTTTTAGACAGCGATGAGATCATCTGCACACTCTACAGAGGCCCAGAGTTACTGTTAATATCAAACATATAATGCTGTCCTTTGAGATTTTAACATAAGACTGTGAGTGATGGTAGCTGATTAAACAAGTGTCATGAGATAATAACAAAATGCAAAGATTGGTGACAGCACTTGGAACCATAAGGCAACAAAAAACTGAGAAATAAACTAGACCCTGCCTGTGAATCACTCTTTGCCTCTCTCCCTCCTTCCATCCCCTCATCTCATCTATCACTCTCCACTTGCTGTCCATCTGAGAACAAGGCACAACTTGCTATTGCAATAAACTATTATTTAATTATCCACACTTAACAACTCTTACACTTAATCTATAATAAAATGATGACAGAAAAATGTTATAGAAGCAAAACATTCCAGTTGTGCTTATTATTATTTTTATACTGGAATATCTCTCCAACAACTGGTACATGTGTTAATGTTACCTGTTCTCTTTGTAATCCAGCTGCTGAGGGATCCACTGCCTATAGTAGCCTCACACAGCTCCCACTGTTTCCTCCTCATGTCCTTACCAGCCATGTCTGGACAATGTTATATTATGAGTAATAATTCAAAAATCCATATACATAAAACACACACATGCACACACAGTGACATTTTAGACCTTCTTCAGAATACTGTATATACTGTGGGCACAAGTTTCCATCATGGTGCTGATCCAGAATCCTTCCCTTATTATTTATTACTACAGCTACAATAATAAAGCAATGAGGGGAAAAAAGTAACAAATTTATAATAATGTATTTATGATGATTCCATTTGTTTCACTATCCACTCTGTGCAGGCAGAAAGCTTATTACATTTTTAAACTGTAGAGATACAATAATTTTGCTGCTGTAAAATCAGCATTTTGTCTTATTTAAAATATAAATCTAATATAATCTGTTTCTTATTGTATATTCTTTAAAATACAGCGTGTTTTTTAAATATTATAATTATAATAATCCATTATTATGTGGACATGCATATTAGATCGTTTTAAGTGAAATATAAGCCCTCCAGAAAGGCAGGAAAAGCCCTGTAACTTACTTTAAAACTAAATATGTTCCCTAAAACGGTGACAGAGCTACAGACCCATGACAGCCTTACCCAGTGAGCCAGCAGCTATGACCAGCACTACATGTGCAGTTAATAAAAGGACAGGTAAAGTTTGTTGCGCTGTTGCACACACAGCACGCTCATTTGTTTCAGTTCGTCAGTTGCCACAAGACAACTTACCAACGTGTACGTGATAAGCTAATACTCCTGTGTGCTGTAGACTACAGTGTGCGCTGTACACCTACTTACTGGTTTTGTCGCATCAGTCTGTGTCTCTGAGTTAATTTGTGTTTCTCCTACAGCTCCGGACCGCAAAAAATGCGCGTGCTCTTTGTGAGCTCGTTCCCGGCTCGTAACCAGCGCGTTCTGCCCACAAGGGCGATCATTGGTTAACGGTGATCATGTGACTGATGCAAGCCAGATCCTTTTATTTAGCAAAACTGTGATTAATAGTTAAATATTATTGTTGAGGGGCACAGACAGGACTCCACACGCACACACACATTTAAAAAAAAAAAATAATTAATTTTTTTTTTAAAAATTGCCTCAACAAAAGGGCACTTTGGGCACCCATCAGGAAAGGGGCGGGTGCTCAAGCCCCTTCCGCCTCCCCCCCCCTCCCGCCTCCCTCCCCTCTGCACGTGCCTGTTTAATATTCAGCTCTGCACAGGAGCTGCAGCAGGGTGCAGCCTGTTGCTTTTACAGTATAATACTTGTAATAAAAGTACAGTAACGGTAATTAGTGACTGAGCAGCCCGGAACGTTTCTCTTGATTTCTTTAGTAAGGGTAAATTCATTCACCTCCACGGGTTAGCTAAACAAACTATACAAAACAAGTTTCCCGACAGCCGAGTGCTCATCTTAGCTAGCTAGGTCTCAGGACATAGCTAAGGACAGTAGTTACGGATTAGCTTACAAACACGATTAACTTACCGAAAAAGTGCAGCGGGGCCTCGGGTCCTTCTGTCGGGTAGTCCAGTTTACTGAAGAACACCTCAGGCTGTCAGGTTAAAACACTCGGTCGTGTTTTCGTAGCGTAAACGCTGGCCCTCCTCTCAGAGCCTACGCTCTATCTGCTATTCCCGAACACAGATACGCAAGTTTCTCCGTGACTGCAGCTGCCAGTCAAAGCTGTTATGATGACGTTTCACCCCAATTTAACATCGCCGCGGTAGGAATTAGAATCAAACTTATGGGAAAGGAGACCCCTTGGACATCAATCAGCATGATGAGAACTATTGATAACAAAAGAAAGAATCTCTGGAAAAAAATTATCTGAGGAGAATAAATTTATTTTAGTCTGACCCCAGTCCCATCCGCTAACATGGAGGAGGCGGGGTTTATGACCTATACTGCAGCCAGACACCAGGGGGCGATAGAGACGTTTTGGCTTCATTTTTGGAGAGCTGTCGCGTCGTCCATGTTTTCTACAGTCATTAGCTGTGTCCCAAAATGTCGGCTGCATCCTTCGGAGGACCCGGCCTTCGCGGTCTACGTGGGCCGGGTCCTTCAAAGACCGAGAAGGCCGGAAGTGCGAGGCTGTGAAATGGGACGGTCTAGCCTTCAGATTTGCGTCACTGCTGTGTCGGTGGAGTTTAATAAACTCAGCCGTCTGCTCCTTGCTATCTAAAATATAACAGGACACTGGCGTAAATTCTCGACCGTCTCACACTTCTGTTTAATCAGTTTTCTGTTTGACGTTTATTCAGCTGTGTGAAAATCCCGGAGGAACCCACCCGATGGATTAATAAAGTTTTATTTAATCTAATAACTTTGATCTCAGCCAAACCGATTTACTCCGGAACAAATAAAACACCGAAAATAGGCAAACAATTGCATTTTTAAGTTATCCGAGTGACTTATATATCATGTTTAACCTGAGTAGCGAAAGAGCGGGGGTCTGAAAACGATGAAGCCGGGAGTCCGCTGCTCTCGCCGGCTGGAGTGACCATTGAACCCCCCGGCTAGCTATCGAGCGGGTGGGTAATCTCCGAAAACGTCGGCGCACTTCTGCAAATATGCGATGTCTTGATAAACCAAGCAGATATTTGAAGTTTACACAGCTACTTTCTTGCCTGAAAATATGTTAAAAGTTTATTTTGTGACCCAGAAAGATTAATAAGACTAATTTATTGAGTCCTACCTAGCTGATGCTTAAAATAAAATTTCCTTCTGCTGTCTTCTCCCTCTGAACACATTGAAAATAAACTTTGTAACTTGAAAGGCAAAGTGTTATTTTTAGCCTTAAACATAATTAATAATGTCCGTAGTTTCACTAAATCTCCTAATTTCAATAGCTTCGATTTTATAAACAATTTATTTGTATATTTAACATTATGAATCATTCGTATCACTTTCTTCTGTAATAAGTTTAGAGGGTTTATGGTATTCACATATGTATTCCCCCAAACTTACACACAATAACTAAAGTATGAGAAAAACAATGAAAAGTATAAGATGCGCATTGTTTTGTAGTCTAATAAATCTCTTACATTTCCCAAAATATAAATGTTTTTGACCATCTTCTTTCTAATATACTCAATATGTGATTTCCACGTCAAATTTCCATCTACTATTACACCCAAAAAGCGAAATTCAGTAACTCTTTCAATCAATTCTCCATTAATGGACATAATAACTTCTTCCTCCTTTACACGATTGCCAAATATCATGAATTTCGTTTTAGTCAGATTCAAAGATAATTTATTTACATCAAATCACCTCCTGAGCAATAAAAATTTGTGTTATCTGCAAATAAAATAAAATCGAAACTTTTTAATAAATCACAGATATCATTGACATATAAATTAAAAAGTCCCAAAATAGAACCTTGAGGAACGCCACATACAATCTTCAATCTTTCAGAGGTATTGCCGAGATAATGTACATATTGTGACCGATTTTCTAAATAACTCCTTAACTAATTCAGTGCCACTCCTCTCACACCATCATTATACAATTTATAAATCAAAATAGTTGCAGGATATTAAAAGCTTTTTTTAAATCAACGAATACCCCAACGGTTATTATTATGGGTTGCAGATGAAATATCAATGAAAGTCAACAATGCTAATGCCGTTGATCTACTTTTACGAAATCCAAATTGATTTTCATTTATTATTTCTTTTTCTTCGATAAAACTATCAAGTCTTTGCACAAAAAGTTTTTCAAGCACTTTTAAAACTGTGACAAAAGAGACACTGGCCTATAGTTGTTAAAACTATGCTTATCTCCTGATTTATATAAGGGTATCACTTTTGCCACTTTCATTCGATCGGAAAATACTCTTGAATGTAACGTGAGATTAAAAATCTAGCGAAGAGGAATAATTATACAATCTAATGTCTTTTAATTATAACCATGTCTATACCATCACAGTCAGTAGATGTCTTATTTTTAAAGTTTGCTACAATTGCTACTATTTCTTTTATAGTAATATCAGCTAAGAATATTGATTTAACCACTCTGTTTCTCCTTTCCAGACTTCCTCATATTCTGAATCATCATATTTTTCTAATTAGATTTGCTAAAGTAGGTCCAACAAAACAGGAATTAAATTCATTTGCCACTTCGATCTTGTCATCAACAACTTGATTACTCTTAATAAAATAAATAGGCAGATCTGAGGGTGTGTTCTTGTGAACCAGTACTTCTTTAAAAATCTTTTCCAAATGCTCTTCATATTGTTTTTGTTTTCTTGAAAAAGTTTATTATAGTAGTCTTTCTTGGCTTTCGTCAATATTAATACCAGCTTATTTTTATAAACTTTATATTTCATTTGCACATTCTTAGTTCTGTGTTTTATATAATCACTGTATAATTTATTTCTCTTTTCACACGCATTTGCAAGACCCTTAGCTATCCAAGGTTTCAAGTGATCACTTCTATCGTTTATGATGAGGCCACTCATAATGTTACTCTCCAAGCTATTAATAAAAATATGATTAATTAGTGTTTCTGATTTATCCGTTATTCTACTCGGCTTCATAATTAAAGGATAAATAATAATAATAATACTTCAAAAAAATCTGATGCGGCCTTATCATTTGCCTCTTTCCAAAGATCAGTATTGTAATCACCACACAAATATAAAGGCTCATTTCCCTTAACCTTACTCAGTAAATCTTCTACTACCTCTGTAAATAACTCAATCTGTGACCCCGGTTTCCTAAATATACACATAACAATTGTGTTACTTCTTGTTTCTATATCCCATTCCACTGTCACAGTCTTCAATAGCCACAGACATATATTCAACTTGTTTACATTTCAGTTAACAAAAAGTGCCACCCCTCCTGCCTTCTTCTTAGTTCTATTTACAAAGTATAAATCGTATCCATTGATACAGAACCCCTATTCTCATCTAACCGTGTTTCAGATAAAGCAAATATTTGGAACTTGCCTCTCAAACTATACAAAAAATCATTAATTGGAGCAAAGCTTCAATAAAGACTTCCAAAATTAAAATGAATTAGTGAAAATGTATTAGCTAGATCAACATTATCCCTGAATTGCTCCTCTGTATAATATTCACATGTGACATGAATTGTCCATCCATCCATCCATCTTCATCCGCTTTATCCGAGGCCGGGTTGCGGGGGCAGCAGCCTAAGCAGGGAAGCCCAGACCTCCCTCTCCCCAGCCACCTCCTCCAGCTTATCCGGGGGAACACCAAGGCGTTCCCAGGCCAGCCGAGAGATATAATCTCTCCAGCGTGTCCTGGGTCTGCCCCTGGGCCTCCTCCCGTGTGGGACATGCCCGAACACCTCACCCAGGAGGTGCCCAGGAGGCATCCTTGTCAGATGCCCGAACCACCTCAACTGGCTCCTTTCGATGTGGAGGAGCAGCGGCTCTACTCTGAGCCCCTCCCGGATGGCTGAACTTCTCACCCTATCTCTAAGGGAGAGCCCAGCTACCCTTCGGAGGAAACTCATTTCTGCCGCTCGTATCCGCGATCTCGTTCTTTCGGTCACTACCCACAGCTCGTGGCCATAGGTGAGGGTAGGGACGTAGATCGACCGGTAAATTGAGAGCTTCGCTTTTACACTCAGCTCCCTCTTCACCACGACGGACCGGTGCAGCGTCCGCATCACTGCAGCCGCAGCACCAATCCGTCTGTCGATCTCCGGCTCCCTTCTCCCATCACTCGCGAACAAGGCCCCGAGATACTTGAACTCCTCCACTTGGGGCAGGAACTCATCCCCGACCCAGAGTGGGCACTCCACCCTTTTCCGGCTGAGAACCATGGCCTCAGATTTGGAGGTGCTGATCCTCATTCCCACTGCTTCACACTCAGCTGTGAACCGCTTCCAGTCTTGAGCTGGAGGCCTTCACCTGATGAAGCCAACAGAACCACATCATCCGCGAAAAAGCAGAGATGAGATTCTGAGGCCACCAAGTGAAAGCCCTCCGCCACTTGGCTGCGCCTAGAAATCCTGTCCATAAAATTATGAACAGAACCGGTGACAAAGGGTAGCCCTGGCGGAGCCCATCACCCACCGGAAACGAGTCCGACTTATTGCCGGCAATGCGAACCAAGCTCTTGCAACGGTTGTATAGGGATCGAATAGCCCGTAGCAATGGGCCAGACACCCCATACTCCCGCAACACCTCCCACAGGACACCCGAGGACACGGGTCGAATGCCTTCTCCAAGTCCACAAAACACATGTAGACTGGTTGGGCAAACTCCCATGCACCCTCAAGTATCCTTGAGAGGATAAAGAGCTGGTCCAGTGTTCCGCGACCAGGACGAAAACAGCATTGTTCCTCCTGTATCCGAGGTTCAACTAGCGGACGAACTCTCCTTTCCAGCACCCTGGCATGAATTGTATTAAGCACATTCCTTTCAGGGTCAATATCAGCTTCAAAATCACATAGTTTATGATCTCAGTCATCGAGCATTACGCATAATTATTCTAGGAATATCTATTGGTCTCAAAAAGAAAGAAAAAAGGTCCTTAACAGTCGCACATTTATTTATCGACATGTTGGGGACTCGTCTTCACCTCTTTTTCCGCCCAGACTCGGTGACTCTCGCAGAACTCCTGTGTTTGGTTTCCAGACCCGTAGTAATCGCATCCTCAAGCTGAGCCTGCTGTTCTAGATCATCCACCCTCTTTCCAAAAACTGCACTGTCTTGTTTTTTCCCTTAATCAGGTTTTTTTAATTCTTTGATTTGGCCCATCATTGACATTAGTATTCCTTGTTGCTTATTTACCTTTTCAATTTCAGTCGTCAGTGAGTTAAGTGAAAGCTCAATCTCCTCCAAATCTTCTTCCACTTTCTTCATCTTTGCCATTTTGTCTCTTGTAAAAGTCAATCTTTGTTTATTTGTTTGCCCAAGCAAGATCTATAACTGGAATTATTTAGAGTTTAACACCAAACATCACGGCACCACGATGACGCCAATCTGGCTGTGATTACGCACGCCATCTTGGAAAGATTATTGGTTACATGATGTCATTAAAAACTGCTCCCACAGCACAAACACGGTGGAGAGGACCAGTGCAGGAGTTTCCACTCTGCCGCTAACACTGAAGCAGCTCTAACTGTGAGTTTTAATGTTAGCGTGAAGAGCAGCAGGGGGACCTTCATGTGTTTGTGTCATAAATCCTACAGTCTCCTCACAAAGAGAGGAGCTGCAGGGACAAAAGAAGCGATCCCGTGTGATGGATGAGTGATCTTTCTGTGGTGATCGGGAATAAACCTGCCGCACTGCATTATGGGACAGAAAGCAGCACCTCTGAGAGTACTGCAATAGCAGCGAGTACACAAAGGGCTTCAGCAGTAATGTTTGCAGTAAAGGACTATCTCATCAGTACTCTGCAGGTCGACCTCTGTTACCATGGAGACCTGTGTGCTGATGTCACGGTGTGTGTGTGTGTGTGTGTGTGTGTGTGTATGTGTCATCTGACATTTACTCAGATGACTTCTTCAGTTAAAAAGGGGAGCAGCGAGTTAAACAAAGTTCACACACACACGTTTGTCCTCCTGTCTCTGTGAGGACCCTCACTAACACGTCACCATCCCCGGTCCTCATCATCATCCTAATGTCCACATCTATTTTAGCTCACCAATCAGTTAACAACAACACCACCACAGGAGGCTGATGTTGAACTTGAACAGCACCCTCTACTGGATATAAAGAAAAGTGAAACATGGAACATGTGCTGGCTCTCTTTACCCAGGTAACAAAGTAATAAAGGACCGTATGAATTATTTAGAGGCTTTCTGGTACAAACTTCCACAGCAGAATAAAAACCTGAATGTGTTTTTGATTTATGACTGTTCTGTTTTTGAGTCCCGTCTGTATAACAATACAAATAAATGATGCTAGCTTTCTCTCATACCAGCTGGTGCTATGGTGGCCTGTGAGAGATACAATAACACGTATAATCTAACACACACACACACACACACACACACACACACACACACACACACACCTTTGAAACAACCACTGAGCTGCTGCACTTGTTCTCCTGTCACATCATCCATCTGTCGCTCTCCATGCTTCATGTATTGAAGCTAAATCACATCTAAGCAATAAAATCAAGCTGAAGTTTGAACTTTGACCTGAACACAAACATCAGGGTTCATTTTCCCACCGTTAGTCAAACCCAGGACTTTGAGCGCTCTTGCTGATGTCGCACAAAAATCTGGCCTCACAGACCGCCTAACCTTTCAGCACACACGCCATTCTGATGTCAGGTGACAGCAGGTTTATGGTCACAGATGAGAAACGATGGACGAAGACGCTAACAGCAGAGCAGTAATAACGCCGCCCATCCTCGCCATGTTCTCATGACCTTGGTGACAGCGGCGCAGACGTTATGGCGAGCGTGTCGATGTTCACGTCATGAAGCGGGATCAGCGACAGCTGCAGCATTGTTAGGTGTGTGAGAAACGAGTGCCTGCAGCACGGACTCGAACCCTCGGCCTTCCAGCTGCACCGTCATGCACATTAACATTTGTGTGCTGCATACGTGTCAAAGTGTGTGACCTCTGACCCCGGCGTCTCCTGATGACACGCATGCGGACGTGAGCCAACTGCGAATGGATCGACTGTGTGAGCGCGCCGCTTTCTAATGCAAAGTGAGCTCATAGCAGCTATTAGAGCCTTTGTGAGCTCCAGACACCAGGGGTCAGAGGTCACGCTCTCACGTGCAAACAAGCATATACATGCAACAGCACACACACACACACACACACACACACACACACACACACACACACACACACACAGATCTTTGGGGTAACTGGTTCCCACAGACAGTCCAGGCCCTGTGCTGGGTAAGAACCTTGTATTTAGGCGTCCTGCCCTTCAGTCCAGTTTAAGACCTAAATGACCCAAACACGGTGAGGACACGCCTCCTGCTGACCACAGACTGCTTTTACAAGTGCTATGAGGCCATCTCTGACTTCTGCTAATATAGCTGTGCTTCCTGTGTCCTTAGTTCATACTCCAGTGCAATGAGCGTATGTGCACGGCGTTCCCACGAGAGCGAGCGGACAGATGGACGCTGGTCTAACGAGCGATCTACACAGAACAAACTGCGAGGACATAAAGATCAGACAGAAGCAGAGGATGGAGCTACAGCTGGAGTGAACATCAGCTGACTCGTTCACCACGTCAGCGTCCTCAAACACACACGAAGCTGGACTTCTGTAGAGCTTTTTACTTCATGTTCATGTGGTTTTCAAAACGATCCCTGACGGTGGATCAAGTACTTTGAATTAAACTGAATTAAAATTTGGTCGATACAGCAGGAAATCAAACTAAAGTTACGGGAGAACGAACAACTGAAGAAACAACCAGAAGCTCAAATCGACTCGTAAAACAGACAAAGAGCACCAATCCTGCTCTGAGGGACCTGCTCACAAACCAACTGAAACCACCTGGTATCATTCCCAGTATCATTCCCTCCAGCAGCTGGTTGGTTCAGCTGTTTCCAACTTGGTGCCACTTTGTGGAAAACCACTCCAAACGCTAACAGAGGTGTGTAGTAGGGCTGCCACGATTACTCGACTAGTCACGACTACGTCGACTATCAAAATCGTCGACGACTAATTTAATAGTCGACGCGTCGTTTGATCCCAAAAGACACAGGAACTGGTCGTCTCGGTCCATCACAGAGAGCCGATGGAGCCATCCAGTCTGGCCAACCCAGACTCGGGGTGGGCGGTATATCCAATATACTCTGGGTTGTATCGTCAGGTTTTCCACTTACGATGGTCAAAATGGCTTTATCGTAACCATCGACTCTGCCATGGAGTTTATTTCTCCCACGCTCTGCAAATGCATCATTTATCGGCCCCTCCCACCTGGAACCTGGCAGCACCACAAATTCATGCCAGCAGCTGAAAACTCAAAACGACTCTTAAGCTGCATGTGAGCGTCTCCACACGCCAAAGAACGTGACATGAACAGCAGTGACGGTTCCACGTCAGTCACTGGTCTGTTTCTGTAACACGAGCTCATCACAGTTTGACTACTTCCACATGTTATAAGCACAACAGAGCACCGTTTTAATCTCCATGGTTTCATGAATTCTGGCTTGATGCACTTTGTTGTCGAGTGTTGACCACAGACAGTCGTACTGTCACAGAGCGGTCACTGGTGAAAAACCATGTGATCTGGGAGGACGACCTGCACCAGAGCCTGAATTAGAGCTGGGCGATAGAACGATAACGATATGTATTGCGAAATAACTTTTTCTCGATAGAAAAATTAAACTATTGCGATAGGCCTCATCTCTCTTATCCTCTTAAAAAAAAGAAAGAAAAAAAAAAGAACAGCCAATCCAAATTAAGTAGCGCAGAGCCGAACCAATCACAGCCGCAGCGTCACGTCACGTGACTTGTTACGAACAGCACAAGCGCCAAGCCGCATTATGTGTATTTGTTTTGCAGCCGTGCAGCCCGGGTAATGAAGGAAATGAGTTTGCCGACTAGAGAAAAATCAACCGAGAGCGTGAGCGAAGGTTACCAAGAAAAAAGATGATGGTTCCAATGCCGGAGAGCTTGTCGAACAGAAGGGCCACAGAAGTTCCGTAGTGTGAAGGTATTTCGCTATTTCAAGTCTGACAAAAACAGAGTAGCGCGCACTGTAAATTGTGCCGAAAGCAAGTCTGAAATACAATAAAGCGGTGCATGCTCAATCTCTGACTGAAAGCGCTGATTCGTCATTCGGCTTTTGTCAGACTAAAGTAACTGTTAAAACTGTTTGAAAAGCTAAGCTATACAACAAGGAGAGATTGAGAATTTCCTTTTAGTTCTCAGTTTATTTGATATTGACAAAAGTTAGTCAATTTTGTCTGTTCTTCTGTAAAACGACCTAAGATTTATTTTTAGAATTAATATTTTGTTTCTAAGTGGAATTGACAATTTAGTCTGTTTTGTTTGTTCTATTTTGAAACTTAAACGCTTTAGCGGCTGCCTTTTGTGTAGTTTGCAATATTTGCCTTTATTTATCTGAAACTGAAGTCTCATGTTCCTTAAGTACATCTTCCCTGTTGAACTTATTATGGGAAATAAATATTTTAATTAAAACAAGCTGCTAATTATTTCACATTTTACTTGTGAGCAACGGCACATTTAAATCTTACAAATATAGTTATTTGGCTTATATCGTGATATATATCGTTATCGCCTGAAATGAAAAAAACATATCGTGATATGAAAAAATCTTATATCGCCCAGCTCTAGCCTGAATGTGAGCTTAGATGTTGTCTGCACGACGCCAACAGTCTCCGTCACCTCTGGGAGGAGACGGGACCCTCTCCCCCACCTTCCACCACCACCCCTCCTCCATGTTCTCACGGGAGAGAGAGAGAGAGAGGGTCATCCCCTGAGCGAGGGGGGAGGGGCCGTCTGTCCCCAGGGAGTAATCAGTTTTTCAATGACCCCCCATCTGTCACAACAAGGCTCCAAACTTTACAGCCCTCCAACACAAAGCAGATGACACACTGGTTTCCACTGACGTGACTCCACACCACGGGCCACGAGGGCGCCGCGCTCTGATTGGTTAGTCTGACTCATATGGGACACGTCCTCGCTCACCATGTTAGATAAAGTGTCCTGGACCCCATTGTTGATCTGTGTGCTTTGGGCCCCACAGCGCAGGCTAGACCAAGATCCCTCCCCACAGCCTAACCCTGAGCCCAACTGTTGGTCCCCACAAGTATAGTAGCATGCCAATTTTCTGTCGTCACAAAGATATGTAAACACACACACACACACACACACACACACACACACACACACACACACACACACAGTGTGTACTAAGAGTGCACAGGTAATCTGACGTCCGCTGCTCGTGATTGGCCAATTGGCCCTGCTTGGCGCCCTGTGAGGTCAGGCAGTGTCAGAGTCAGGCTGAAGGTCACTGTGCTGTGCGGTGGACAGCAGGAGGTCACAGCTCTGTGACATCATCATGGATGGAAGCGTGGAGCTGCGAGCGCCGTCCTCACTGACGTGTTACTTCCTGTTTGTACAGCACGGGTTCAAAGACTGCAGGCTGAGCTCAGCTGGTGACAGTGGGAGGAAGAACGCCCCTTTAACAGGAAGAGACGTCCCAGAGAGGCAGAGCTGGCGAGGGGTGCCCATCTGCTGGGAATAAAAGGCGGAGCAGAGAGAAGCAGGTGATGGTGCCCGTCTGTGGTCACTAATGTCCACGCCTGGGAAACTGGAGGCGGGACAGCAGCTGCACCTGCACACCCCACCCACCCCCACCCACCCCACAGCAGAGCGAGCATCAGTCACAGCAGATATGACAGTAAAGAAGTCTGAAGCAGCAGGAGGAGGCGGTGCCTCCAGCAGGTCACTGAGAGGTCAGAGGTCAGACTCACGGGTTTGAGCTGAGACTGTCACAGCTTTTCTGTTCAGGTGTTTGAAGCATTAACCAAAGCGTACCTGTACCGGCAGGTGGAAGGTCCCGCCCACTCAGGGACTCTCACAGTGTGAAGATGAGACAGCTTTTCCACAGCTCCGCTCTGAATCAGGTGTGTGACTCTGCACAGCCTCATGTCTGTGGAAGTGTTAGCCTGTGGGCTCATCTGGACTGGACTCAGACCTGAGCCCAGCATGGACCTGGATGTGAACACGTGTGAGCAGCTCGGGCACACCTCAGAGTCGCTGCTTACAGCTCTCTGATGGACGGGAGACAGAGACGTCCCTGAGTCTGCTCAAACATGTCCTCGTGAATAATTACTGTGCTGCCTTCACCTCTCGCAGAGTGCCGCTGAGCTCGGATTCACCATATCAGCACCACGTGGGTTCAGCCTGCACAGCGACACTCACGAGGATTCCTGCTGAGAGGTTTCACTCTGACCCAAGACTTCCTCAGAGCCTCAGAGAGAGCGCCGTCCTCACAGGAAGCCCGGCCGTCCTCACAGGAAGCCCTGCCGTCCTCACAGGAAGCTCCTCATTCATGCTGACTGCTACCACCCTTCTACAAACTAAAGCAGCCTCACAGCTCCCAGCACCTCCCCCTCTCCCATCTCCTCCTGACCCCGTGTCATTAAGCTGAGGGAGCTGCGAGGAGAACAAAAACAGACACTGGGCCTTTAACTCCTGCCAGCAGCCAGGAGAGCCCATCCCCCATCATGCATCTCTTCATCAGCCCCCCTCGGTGTTCAGGCCCTGCAGGGAGCCGGAGCACTGAGCACGCCCCGACGCTGGGCTCTGTTTCACCCGGTAACACAAAACAACAACAACACAAAAGCACACACCACTGTGAGCGAGCCGCCGCTCAGCATCAGGCTGAAGGTGAACCCGACGCTCCTCCTCACAGGCCTGCAGTGATGAGCAGCTCTGCGACTTTATTCTCACAGCTCAGCGTCCGTTTGTGAGGCGCGTCCACACTGAGACGCTTCCGGTCAAGGCAAACGCAGCGTTTTGAAAACGCTCTCCAAAGTGATACATTTGAAAACGCCGTTTTTGCGTCGCTGTGTGGACAGCATAACCGCAGTCTTTTGGAGATGATGATGCATTTCAGTCATGTGATGCAGTCATGTGACCAATTAAACTAAGATAGTGGAGGGCGTTACACAGCAGTTGTTTTGTTTGACAGCCCTATTAAAGATTAACATCAGTCTGCACATGCTTCAGATAGCTTTTCTTCAAATTCTTTGATTCTCACTCGCTTTTGCAACTTTGTACTTTCGTGTTACTCGCAGCAACAACTCCACCTCATTGTTAATCCATTTAAAAAACTCGCTGCTTTTCAAAGAGACGTTTCAACGAGCCGGAAAGTAAATAAACGGGAGACAGAAATGAGGCAGGCCGAATCGTCTTCTGTTTCATGCGTGCGCAGGACTGGAACGTAAGCGCTTCAGTGTGGACGCACAACTGTTCAGAAACAACTGAAAACAATAGTGTGGACACGGAGCGTAGTTAGATGATGAGTTTCTCCCTGTGATTGTTTCATCTCACGCAGACACATCGAGCGTAACTACAATCACATGACAATGTTCAGCCTGCTGATTAGTTCTGGAGTATCGGAGAACACGGAGTGTTCATGTCACGGCACGCTGCTGACCCGTGCACACCTCTGTACATGTGAGGTACCTGCTGTGCATGCACGGCTACAGGAAGGGCGTGTGCTGCTGTGTGTGTTGTGTGTTACAGCAGCACAGTGTGCATACACAACAAATAAACAGCACAGGTATCGACAGCCACACAGAAACGATGAAGAAAGCTGCAGCAGCACCATCAGGATGTGGAGCAAACGCTGTGGTCCAGGCCCGGCTGTGACCATGGCGTTCACACCAAGAGGGAAGACAACGCCAGACTGAACACAGCAGCTCTGCAGTGTTGTCATGACGGCCTCGCTCAGCCTGAGCTTTACTGCAGAATGAAGCCAGAGCTCCAACCTGAGCTGATGATGCTGAAGTTTTACACGCTGCCTCCACAGCTCCACCCTCCTCTCCATCTCTGTCATTTCACCCAATCACACGATGTTATTGGCCACTTACATCGTATGACCACAGGATGGTCACAGACACTTTCAACTCTCTGCTGTCGCTGCATGAATCCACGAGCAGGTCAGCTGACCCGTCCGCCTGCTCTGATCAGATGTTTGATAACCTGCAGAACACGTCTGCTTCCATCCCATCAGGCAGCTTTTTCAGGCCTTTTAAATGACCCCACGGAGGGGAACACTAAATCCCAGCAATTATTGATCGGAAACCGAGAATCCAAAGAAAACCCCTCTCCCTTTATATCTTCTTGAAGATTCCTTCAAAACTGTATTAAACTGTTTAACCGTAATTATTCTGGACGCAACAGCACCCCCCTCCCTCCCCCCCATGAATGTGCAATATCACTGATCACAATGCACCTGCTCCTCAGATGGCATGTACAGTATGTGTATGTATATATGTAAGCATGTATGTGGAAATGTGTGTACATATGTACGTACGCATATATGTGCGTATATGTATGTATGCAGGTGTATGTATAACTTGTACATATCTTTTTTCTTGTGTAAATGTAAATTTGTCTGTGTTATTGTGTAAATACTTACACTGTCGTGTACTTCACACACATGGAGAGATACCAAACTGCCTTAAATTGTTCTTGTGACAATAAAGAGCTATTCTATTCTATTCTATTCTTCTGAGCTGTTGCTGAACTGAGTATCTGGACCTGCTCACCTGAACAATCAGCATCAATATATTTGATCCCGTCCTGATACGTTATCAATGCCCTGAACCACATCTTCATCATCTGCCTCCATGATTCCAGCTAGCGAACACTCTAAAGATGGGGTGGTGGACGACGTTTACGGAGTAAAAATGGGTCACATGTTGTTATGTGGTTACTAGGGGTGCAACGGATCACGGTTTATCCGAAATCCGAACCGATCCCACTCCACGGTTCGGTACGCACGTGATCCGAAGATTCAAAAAGAAAAAAAGTATGTGTATGGTGCGCGTCGTCAGTCTGTCAAGCGGTAGCGCTAGCGGTCCAAGTAGCGGAGCAGAGGAGTTTATGCATTTAAGCAGCCCTTTGCTGCCCAGTCCGACCGGGCTAAAGCTAAAAGCTAATGGGGTGTTTAGCTGCAGACGGGAGGCCGTCGCCTGTTGTGCAAAACAAGGTTTAAACTGTGATGAACGTGCTTGACCCACGCTATGATATCTCGCTATGCGCGTCCACTTCAGTGACAAGATCCTTCCAAGCATGTATGAGCAGGAGAAGTTTAAAGTTATGGCTGAACTGTCCCAGGCATCTTCTGTTGCTCCAACTACAAATGGGTGGAGTTCCAGGGCAACGGAAAGCCACGTGACCGTGACCGCCCGTTATATCACAGCGGAGAGGTAGATACAAAGCCCTGCACTGCCCTATAGATTACATTAGATTAGATGAAACTTTATTTATTTCTCGGTGGGTTCCTCCGGAAATTCAGTTTCAGTAGCACAGCACCCACAGAAGTTGCAGAATGTGAGCAGAAATATACAATGTTTACACATATATAAATACAGAGTATACAAAAGGGATAAATAGAATAAATAGGAATAAGGATACAAGGGAACGGCACATTTCAAGTATTGTGAGTCTATTGCACCGTTGGATATTAACAAAAACTATTGCACAGTGAAAAGGCACTACAGCTTACTTGTTCCCCCTCCTCTGTCCCCGCTTTCCTCCAGCGAGGAGTTAAACAGTTTGATGGTGTGTGGGACAAAGGACTTGACTTTGGGAGAAGCAACCTGTCACTGAACAGACTCCTCTGGTTGTTTATGGCCATGTGCAGATGATGCAGAGGCTGCCCAGCATGGTCCATAATGTCCATATTGCACCTTAATTTGTTTTTATATAAGTGCGTGGAATGAGTCTTCAGTTGAATGTTTTTAATAGGCAAAAATACTTAAATAAGTAAACGGCGTAGTAGAATTTTTGTCTTTTTTTTTCTATTTTGCTGATCCGAAAATTGATCCGATCCGTGACTTTAAAACCGTGATCCGATCCGAACCGTGAGATTTTTGATCCGTTGCACCCCTAGTGGTTACTAGGCAACATAATAACATCATAATATATTATGCACGATTCAGCTTTTGAGACACACACAGACCGATGTGGCCTTACAGCGAACGAACCATGAGGACGGTGATGATAGCACGGGACAGTTAATCAGAGCAGCAGTCACAGACCTGAGCACTGAGTCTGTGCACTTCAGTGACCCGTAACTCGGAGCACTTTCACCACTAACAGCCTGCTCGGCTTCTTTAAACACAATACAAAAAAAAGCAGCTGAGCGGCCACGTTAAAACAACACCAACCTTTATTCATCCTCCTGAGACGAGGCAGAACACACAAACAGGCTGAACCCAGGTCCAAACCTGGACGGTCCTGCTGCGAGGCCACTGCAGCATTGGTCTTTAACAACAACAAGAGCTAACAGGAGCTAACAGGAGCTAACAGTGGCTAACAGGAGAGAACAGTGGCTAACAGGAGCTAACAGTTGAGAATAGTGGCTAACAGGAGCTAACAGGAGAGAACATTGGCTAACAGGAACTAACAGGGGCTAACAGGAGAGAATAGTGGCTAACAGGAGCTAACAGGAGCTAACACCAGCACAAGCCCAGACAGAAACTATGAGCTCCTTCTAATACACGTCTCTTCTCAATCATTCGTGGAGTTACTCAGGAGTGAAAGCTGCTGTGACCCAGCAGCTGTCCTCGGGGTTTCGGACTACAGACTGTCTGACAGGAAGTTGCCTGAGTCACACAGGTGTAGGAGGAGACTGTCTGTAGCTGAAGCAGCAGATCTCAGTTAAATATATTTAATGGTTATATTGTTTTTACCTGGCAGTGTTAAACTCCGCCTGCTTGTTGAACTTTCAGGTGTTACTCCATCAGCTCCATCATACTGACCAATCAGCTGTCTGGGCTTTGACAGGGGGCAAAGTTCACCTTTGCTGTAGGAGCTGGATGCTCCAGTTTAGAACAGACAGGAACTAAGAGGCAGCACAGCTGGACAGATGTGCACAGAGACAAGTGATTCACAGCACTGCTGGAACCAGGAGGAGGTCAGAGGTCAGCTGATCAAGCTCTCACTCCAGCGTGCGCGCGAACACACACACACACACACACACACACACAAGTGGATCTGAGGAGGTGTCACGCGCCTCCGCCCCACTACTACGGGCCCACGTGACGGAGCGGTTTCATTCATCCACGACGTGGCGTAGTAACGACCGCGTGCACGGCAGCAAAGCGCGCGCCAAACATCAAACATGGAAAAATGAATGAGAGGAGACTGACGTCACCTCTGATCGATTATTGATCCGCCACCGTGCACGAGCACACAATACAGGGCCGCCTGCATGCGCGCGTGCGCAGCGGCCAAGCCACCCGGAAACACAGCCAAACACACCTGACCGTGAACGCATCACACCGGCAGACCGGGACTCTGCCACCGAAAACAAAGCAGAGGAGACACACACACACACACACACACCGAGGACACCGGGGTCCTGGGCGGTCCTGGAGTCCTCGGTCCAGCCTGAGTCCTGCTCGCGCTCCTCGCCATGTGCTGCAGAAACACTGCCGAGTCTCTCTCTCTCATACACACACACACACACACACACACACACACACACACACACACACACACACACACACACACAGCTGTGCTTACCTGCACACAGAGTTCCCAGCACGAGCGCGCAGGTGAGCCAGGACAGCCACATGTTCTCTGGGTCCTCCAGGTTTAAAGGCTGCGTGTGTGTGTGTGTGTGTGTGTGTGTATAATCCAGCGGGTCCTCGCAGATCTCCTCGCGGTTCTGGAGCCGTGCAGGGCGGACAGCGGCGGCCCGGCCCGGTGGGTGGGTGTGGGTGTAGGGGGGTCAGTCTCGGTCCCGAACCAGCAGCAGCGCGTGCATAGCCCGCAGCCCCGCTCTCCTCTGCCCGCCTCTCTCTCCGTCCTTTTCGCTCTGGACGGGCTACAGAAGTCTGGTGAAGCTGCAGCGACCCCCACCCGCAGACCCTACCTACTTCCGCTTTCAAAATAAAAGCGGTCTCTGAGCCTGTGCAGCTGCTCGGTCATGAACGTGCACGTCCCCACTGAATGTACAAGCGTCACACTCTCGCTGAGTCCTCTGGCATTCACACCTGAGCCAGCACTCACCTGTTTAAGGACCGGAGGCTCCAACTGCAGGACCATGGTCCCGATTTACCTGCAGGCCCATCAGGTTTGTCACGTGACCTTCAAAAAGTTCAGCACTCAGGAATCGAACCACAGCTTCATCTCTCTCTCTCTCACTCACACACACACACACACACACACACACACACACACACACACACACACACACACACACACACACACACACACACGTTTTCATATCTTAGTGAGGACATCTATTTAACAGCCTAACCCTGAGCCCAACTGTTGGTCCCCACAAGTATAGTAGCATGCCAATTTTCTGTCGTCACAAAGATATGTAAACACACACACACACACACACACACACACACACACACACACACACACTCTGTCTTCGTGCAGAGAGCAGGTGAGTGCAGGCAGGTGTGTTCTTACTTTCTGTTTAGCTGCAGTTGCAGTGATGATGGCGTCCTCCGGACTCACACAGACGATGCTCAGCCCGGAGGTCTCTGAGCCGTCTCCATCGCTGAGACTCCGACCCCCTGCTGTGACGTCACCTGCCCAGGTTCTTCTTCGCTGACGATCACGCAGCAAACGTGCAGCAGGATTGGGAGAGAGTTTTATTTTAATGATCCTAACCGGAAGTGGAGTCTTTGTCGCTGCGGGATTGACAGGTTTGATGCAGCCAAGTTGAACTGAGTCCAAAATGGCTCCTGGAGAGAGAGAGAGAGAGAGAGAGCCCGGATGTGTGAGCACAAAGGAGGCTCGGCCTCCATAAACACAGAGTCCACGCTGACAGTGGGGACAGAGGCATGATGGGTAACAGGCTGATGTGAGTGTGTGCCTGCAAACAACAAAGAAGGCTCCACCATCCTCGCCACCTCTGTGCTGCCTCTGCAGCCGCCTGCTCCACGCTGCTCCCTGATCACAGCACCTCCACCCGCTCCACTCTGGAGAGGACTGAAACAGCAGGGCGGCGTCTCAGTGAGTTCCGTGCTAAGCTCAGACTTCCTGTCATGTGACCTCTGCCCCAGGTCACAGAGCCGTCTCCCAGCACAGACCTCTCAGAGGACCTCGTCTCTGTGATGTCACTGTCTCAGAGCTCGTGGTTGTGAGTGAGCGTAGACGAGCCGGTAAACCGGGAGCTTCCTGTTACTCATCACGGCCTCAGACCAGCGTGAGCTGGAGGTCATCACTCACCTACAACCTCTTAGCTGCACCTTCGGGTTCAGCCGTGGAGTCCAGCAGAGAGCAGGTGATATCAGGACTCATACCTGGCGCTCTCAGAGGAGCCCGACGAACAACGTCTGCTCCACAGTGACATCACGTCTCCCTGAGAGGGTAAAGATCTGGTCCAGCGTTCCACGGCCGGGACGCCCCTGAGCTCCACGCACACACCTGCCTTTAGAAGCTCCTGCTGCTGCAGCGAGCTCACCTGTGAGGACGGCCTCGAGCTGCTGATGGGCAGAAGGAGAGAGAACGCTCCGACCTCTGAGCATGCCGTGCCGTACATACATCATCATCAACATGTCAACATGAGAGGGCCACACACACACACACACAGACACACACACACACAGAAACAAACAGGACGCTCAGTCCCACATCACACACAGACGTTCACACTTTCACAGTAAGAGCGCGGCTGAGGCGCTGTCTGTCTGCAGAGACACAAATAGAAAAATGAAGGTTTTCATCATTTTACACATTTCATGAAGTCAAAGTGGTGAAAGCCCAGATCCTCCTGACACCTGCTGCTTCAGCTCCCAGGGATGTAAGGACTCGTGTGTGAGGCGTCAGCAGGAAGTTTAAACCGCCGAGCTGTTTCTGTGTGAGACAGAAACCTCAGCTGTCAGAATCAGCTCACACGCTAACACATGCAGGCTCTGTGAACACTGACGTGCTCACATTTAAACCAGGCTTAGAGCTGATCAAAGCTCGTTAAGCTAGCGTGTTAAAGCCACAGACACTCAACTGGTTTCACGCACTGAAGTGCATTTAAAGAGCAGTACTTCCACTGCAGGTATTCATCCTCGTGGGTCGTAGGTCTGTGCCGACCCCAGACTAACGCTGAGCACTGACGGCTGAGGAGCAGCTGTGTGGCTGCTCCTGCATGTAAAACTGCAAACATACAAATCTCACTGCAGTTCCTAAAGTTTACTGTCTTACCTGCACCTGTCAGGGGTCACCAGCAGGTGGTGCTCATGTGCTATACAGCAGATCAGCAGCTGTGCCGGTCTCAGTTTCCACAGCAGATCCACAAACAGCTGTGGAGTCTGTGGGATGATCTGTTCACAGGACCCCACAGGTAAGCTCATGCAGGTAAGTCACATATATCATACAGGAAGGAGCCGAGCTTCACGGACTGAAGGGCGCCACCGCTGAAACACCAGCAACAAACGAGGACCTCAGGATCAGGCGTGTGGAGGGAAGAACTCAGGTCCCATTTCTGCACAAAAACCAAACCACACACACACACAGAGGAGAGTTGCTGTAACTGCTGCAGGTTTCTGGCTGCTTGTGTGTCACATCTGCTTTAAACTGGATGAATCAGAGGGTGCAGGTTAGTCCCAGGTGAGTGAGAGCAGGAGCACACCTGGCTGAGGAAGCCCTGTGATGTCACCATGGTCACCTGTGTCACTGAGAGCTGAAACCAGGTGAGACGTGGACACGGAGCAGGAAGCAGGAAGCAGGTCAGTGGTGCTCTGAGGAAATCAGGTTACTGCAGAAAGGAGGCGAGTGAATGTTCTCTTTCTTTCTCTCTCTCCCTCCTCATTCATACTATAGCTCGGTCGCCCGCCAGCTGCTTATATAACAGCTTTATGTAAGAGTGTATAAGACAGCGGCTGGCCTTGTGACAGAGCGAGGAGGAAGAAGTCTCCTCCGTTTCCATCAAACTGTCAGAAATCCTTCATGTAAACTTGTGAAACAAAGCAAACTAAAATTAGAGACGTACATGACTGCACCTCCTCACGCTGCACGTCCTCCTCACGCTGCACGTCCTCCTCACGCTGTACGCCCCCTTACGCTGCACATCCTCCTCACGCTGTACGCCCTGCTCACGCTGTACGCCCTGCTCACGCTGCACGCCTCCTCACGCTGTACGCCTCCTCACGCTGCACGCCCTGCTCACGCTGTACGCCTCCTCACGCTGTACGCCTCCTCACGCTGTACGCCCTGCTCACGCTGTACGTCCTCCTCACGCTGTAGGCCCTGCTCACGCTGTAGGCCCTGCTCACGCTGTACGCCTCCTCACGCTGCACGTCCTCCTATACCAGGAGTAGTCCTTCTAACAGGCACAGAGCCTTTGTGTTGGACCAATAAGTCTGGCTGTAACACACAGAGCCCTGATAGGCTTCACATATACTCAGATGTATCGTCCTGTCACAGACCCAGCTGTTGGCCACAGGGCGGAGGTTTGGGAACGTCATCCCGAAAGATTAAGGAAGCCATTCCTAAAAGTCTGCAGAGTCTCACAGTTGTACAAACAGTGGTGTATAGACGTGATTGTCCCTTTCATGATCTTTTGTCACACTGAAATGTTTCAGATCTCGTTTGGCTCTTCACGAAGGCCGTCGCACATTTCTCCCTCTCCCTTATCTTTCCTGCTTGGCTCCTCGTGTCCATGTCTAGTCTCGTCTACTTTTCTACTTCTCCCTGGAAGAGTCTCACAGTCTGACACCCTCTTCTCAACGAGAAATCTGGGCTCGGGTGAGCCTGAGTGTCCTGGAGGGACGTTCCCTGCCAGATACATGATGGACGGGTGGCATAACTGGAGGGTCGTGTGCCTGGCGGGACTGTCAATCGAGGAAATTGAAGACATCTACCTTTTCGGAATCATGATAATGGGGTTCTTGATGATCGGAGCTGGCTTGGTCCTGGCTTATTGAAGATGAAAGAAAGTGGAATTGGCTGTTCAAACCCCCACAAGGCTGCCCGCTGGGATTGAAACGATGGGACGAATCGTGACTTCTCAAAATGGGCTCATTGAACGCAGCACCGATAAGATCTTGGAGAAGTTCACGGCCTGCTAAAGGGAGATTGAGAGACCAGTGACGGACTGTTATATCCTGTGAAATTGACGTGCAGTTGTTCGGGCTAAAGGGAAACCATGTGTGGGCCACCTCTGGCTAACCAGATCTGGGCCACCAAAGGGCCGTCATTCTTTGCTGTATGTGGCCCATGTGTAAGTTGTGTGCAGCCACGGGCCAGTTGCAGACACACTGCTGGCCCTGTGCTGGCCCAGAACAGTTTCAGCTCTGGCCCCAGATGTCAGCCTAATGTGCACCTTAATCAAGCCATGTAATAACAACATGTGCCGGAACATAATAGTGTAAAAGTAACACCACAAAACTCCGTTCAGACAGTGAATGGACTGATTCTTTTATAGCGCTTTTGTACTCTGCCAGATTGCTTCAAGTGCTCTATACAACATGCCACATTCACCCAACCACACACTTTCTCTAAACTGTGTGCTGCTTAACTGCATTCATACATATTCATACTCCTGACATGTAGATTGGAGGAGACAAGGATCGAACCACTAACCTTCTGATCAGTAGGTGACCTGCTGTACCACCTGAGCTACAGCCACCCGGTGGTAAACATGAGTAAACCGTCACTAGGTTTTGGATAAAGTGTACTCTCACAAACCTGTCAAACCTGCATTTGAAATGTTGGCCACCATAGCAGTATAGTATTGCAACATGGCATTTGGATCTTCTAACTAAAATAGGAAAATAGGAACATAGACAGTGCCATCTACGCCAGGCCTGGCCCACATCTGGGTGACATACGTCTTATCATGCCAGAAGTCAGCCAGCAGTGCCGGCTTGATACCAGATCCAGGCCAGACCTGCTTGCTATGTGGGGACTTAAATACACAGAGGAGGTGATCAGGGGAAGTGGGAACACACAGGGAAACAGCTGAGTGAAATGAAACAACGACGTGACAGGGAAGTGAAACTAATGACAATGACAAAAACACACCACACTCGTTCAAAATTAATCAGGAAACATGAAGAACAATAACAAAACATCGGAGCTCAGGAACAGTCCACACAGAGTTCTGGAGGCCGACTGTACAGAAAGCCATGGTGGCAATAAAACAGTTCAGGAGGCCGACCCAGAGATCAGCAACACAAAAGTCCATCCTTTGGTAGTTCAGGAAGCCGACCACGTGCAAGGCAGGGATGGTGCTGGTGTAAACATAACTGTGAATCCTGTGGTGACTTGGCGGGCACTGGGCGTGCAGGAAGAGGCTTGGGCCCCAACAACTTTGTCTGTATGTCCGAGGTGCCAGACATGCACCTCCACATGTACCTTTGTCACGAGCAACATCCACTGGGTCCATCTTGCGTCAGGCTGTTCTGGCACAGCGGGGTACACCGATATGTTTGGAAACAGGACCCAAAAGCAGATACTGTAGGAGACGAAGAGCATACAATAATCCAAGAATAAAACTAAAATACACAAAACACTGGGTGACAGACCCTGCACTTTGACAAAAGTTTACTTTAAGAGAAAACAAATGCATCCTTTTTAGATAACTGTTTATGGGGACCTGTGTGTGAAAATGTGTTAAACATAGTAAAAAAGGTTATTCTTAAGTAAACTGGTGCTTTTGTAACAGTGAGGATGGGGGGTGGGGGGGGGAGCTGCAGGCTTGAAGGCTTTAATTTGTATTTGTTTATGTTAGGTGTAGGCTGTGTGCGGGCAGGAGTGGTGGTAAGGAGGACCCAATGTGCAGACGCTCGGAGGCAAAAGTGTATTTCAAAAACTCAGCTTTAATGCTGGATGGCAAAAAGTAACAAAAACCCCAAAAATACAAAATAAACTTACATGAAACAGGCAGACGGAACACACAGCAAAATAAACGGTAGATCGCGACAATGACAAACTGAAACACAGGGCTTAAATACATAGAGGGAGCAATCAGGGAATGAGTAACAGGAGGGAAACACAGCTGGGGCAAATCAGAACTGACGAGACAAGGAACCGTAAACTGAACACACTGAGATAAGACAGAGACCTTCAAAGTAAAACAGGAAGCACATAACACAGACCGAACAAAAGACACAGACTCACATGCAGGCACTACACCAGAGGGAACAGAGACATGGGACCAGGGCAGACAGACACTGACTGGACATGGGGATACAGCAGACAGGGGAGACAGCAACTAAGGATCACACCGAGACATAAACCAAAAGGCAGAACTCAAGGAAACCCAGAAATGATAAATAATATAATAAACTCAAAAGCCCTGGGTCAATGACCCAGGCATCCTAACAGTTTAATCCAAAAAAGGAAAATCAGAATCAAAGTCAGATTTACACAGGCTCCACCTCACCGTGAGACGGTCATACTGGAGTGAGGACCACCAAGAAAATTAAAGTGGTGTCTCCACACAGCAGCCAGTGTGGGTAAAATGACATTCTCCCCTACTCATGGTGCGACCCCCAGGCTGGGGATATCAAACTCCTCGACCCATCAATAAAGTCATTTCAGAGAGGTGCGCTGCCGCTTCGGCCACTGAGACACCGGGGGACGGTTATGATCCAACCAATACGTAAAGCGCTTTGAGTGGAAGGTTAGAACACAATAAAGATAACACAAGAGATATATGGAATGTATTAAACAGTATAATAACAAATGAATCAAGGAATAATGATTACCCTGGGTACTTTATAGAAGGGACAAGAAGTATTAATAACATGGAAGAGATAGTAAATGGCTTTAATAAATTCTTCGTAAACATAGGGCCAAAACTGGCAGAAGAAATAAAGGTGGATGGAATAGAAAGGGACACTGGGGAAAATATTGAAAGGAATAGAAGCTCAATGTTTTTAAGAGCAGTGGAAGAGAAAGAGATTTATGACATAGTTAGAGGACTAACTATGTCATAACAGGACTACCCTCACCTATGGCCACGAGCTGTGGGTAGTGACCGAAAGAACGAGATCGCGGATACAAGCGGCAGAAATGAGCTTCCTCCGAAGGGTGGCTGGCCTCTCCCTTAGAGATAGGGTGAGAAGTTCGGCCATCCGGGAGGGGCTCAGAGTAGAGCTGCTGCTCCTCCACATCGAAAGGAGCCAGTTGAGGTGGTTCGGGCATCTGACAAGGATGCCTCCTGGGCGCCTCCTGGGTGAGGTGTTCCGGCATGTCCCACCGGGAGGAGGCCCAGGGCAGACCCAGGACACGCTGGAGAGATTATATCTCTCGGCTGGCCTGGGAACGCCTTGGTATTCCCCCGGATAAGCTGGAGGAGGTGGCTGGGGAGAGGGAGGTCTGGGCTTCTCTGCTTAGGCTGCTGCCTCCGCGACCCGGCCTCGGATAAAGCGGATGAAGATGGATGGATGGATAGAGGACTAAAGAACAAAACCAGTACAGACTGGAATGATATTGATATGGTAACAGTAAAGACAGTTATTGATGGTATAGTAATAGCATTAAAATACATATTCAACTTGTCGTTTCAAAAAGGGTTTTTTTCCACAAAAATGAAAGTTGATAAAGTTATTCCCATTTACAAAACAGGTGAAAGGCATCATTTTACAAACTATAGACCAGTGTCAATACTCTCCCAGTTCTCTAAGATACTGGAAAAACTTTTCATAAAATGATTTGACAGTTTTGTGGAAAAATATGAATTACTGACAGATAGTCAGTATGGGTTCAGAGGCAACAGATCAACAGCTTTGGCATTGATAGATTTAATGGAAAAGATAACGGAATGTATGGATAATAAGAGGTTTGTGCTCGTCATTTTCTTAGATCTAAAGAAGGCGTTTGATACTGTTAATCATGAAATTCTATTAAAAAAACTGAAGAGGTACGGGTTTAGGGGAGTGGTTTTGGAATGGTTAAAAAGTGTTACGGGTTCAAAATATTGGGGATGGATACAAGAGGAAAACCAAAATAACAACACTGGTCCGGCCGGGTCAAGTCAAAACGATGATTTTAATGCACACGTGTGGGAGATGAATACTGCACGCAGACAGCATCGATCTCTCTCCGAAAACCACACAACAATAGTTTTTATGAACATCAGGGTATTGGAACGCCCCCTCATGCGTAAAGTAGGTACAATACAATCAATGTTGACAACTTTTAACACATTGAAAGAACATCTTCTTCTTCCCGAGGCCAGATCCTTCCCAATAATCTTCCACTCTGCTTATCCCCTGGAACAAACAGTCTCTCCTGCAAGCACAATCAAACAGCTACAAGGCCTTGCAAACTGTTTTCTAAATATTTGAACTCTCCCCTACACATGGGTTTAACTACTGCTTGTGTGTGCGTGTGTGACTCGACCTCAGCATTCACTCTGTCTGTAAGGACAGAGGCCAACTCTTCATGTGTGCAATAACCTAACTGAAACCACACAGGTAATATGTTGAATAACTGTTCTAATCAAATGCCACTACTCAAAGCTTAATAAAAAGAATATAAATGGATAAAGGACAATAGTGAATAACATGGTATATGTGTTTTGTAAGCCTGTTCTTTCTATAGCTCAAGATCCATAACACAATAGATTGTGTTATGTTCCTGCTCAAACACAGTGGTGTCTCTGAGTAGCTTTTCTGCTTAGCAATTTAATTTAAATCTTTTGATACATCCCTTTTTCATAGTATAATCTTAACGTGCTTCATCTGAATCACCCTTTCTGTGTACTCACTACCTAATTTATAGCCAAAGTATTCACTCACTGTCTCTTTACTGTTTCGCTAGCTTAGCTTAGCTCGTAGCCGACTCGTTAGCACCATGGCTACTTCACCTGTCCCTCCTGCACTTTCCTGCTCATTGTGTCAGATGTTTAGTTACTCCTCGGCCTCCTTTAGCAGTAATGATACCTGTAACAAATGTAGCATATTTGCAGCTCTGGAGGCCAGGATTACTGAATTGGAGACTCGGCCGCACCCTTCATTCACCCGTAGCTAGCCAGGCCCCTGTAGCTGGTGCAGCCGAAGATAGCGTGAGGCCCCGCTAGCTGTTCCCCGCAGACCCCAAGCAGCTGGGGAAAGAGGCGGCTGGGTGACGGTGAGGAGGAAGCATAGTCTTAAACAGAAGCCCCAGGTACACCACCAACCTGTTCATGTGTTCAACTGCTTTTTCCCACTCGGCGACACACCCGCCGGGGTCAAATTCTGGTAATTGGTGATTCTGTTCTCAGACATGTGAAGCTAGAGACACCGGCAACCATAGTCAATTGTCTTCCAGGGGCCAGAGCAGGCGACATTGAAGGAAATTTAAAACTGCTGGCTAAGGGTAAACGTAAATACAGTAAGATCATAATTCACGTCGGCAGTAATGACACCCGGTTACGCCAATCGGAGGTCACTAAAATCAATATTGAATCGGTGTGTAACTTTGCCAAAACAATGTCGGACTCTGTAGTTTTCTCTGGTCCCCTCCCCAATCAGACCAGGAGTGACATGTTTCAATTCAATTCAATTCAATTTTATTTATATAGCGCCAAATCACAACAAAAGTCGCCTCAAGGCGCTTTATAAATACAGAGAAAAACCCAACAATCATATGACCCCCTATGAGCAAGCACTTTGGCGACAGTGGGAAGGAAAAACTCCCTTTAACAGGAAGAAACCTCCGGCAGAACCAGGCTCAGGGAGGGCGGCCATCTGCTGCGACCGGTTGGGGTGAAAGAAGGAAAACAGGATGAAAGACATGCTGTGGAAGAGAGACAGAGATTAATAACAGATATGATTCGATGCAGAGAGGTCTATTAGCACATAGTGAGTGAGAAAGGTGACTGGAAGGAAAAACTCAATGCATCATGGGAATCCCCGGCAGCCTCACGTCTATTGCAGCATAACTAAGGGAGGATTCAGGGTCACCTGGTCCAGCCCTAACTATATGCTTTAGCAAAAGGAAAGTTTTAAGCCTAATCTTGAAAGTAGAGATAGTGTCTGTCTCCTGAATCCAAACTGGAAGTTGGTTCCACAGAAGAGGGGCCTGAAAACTGAAGGCTCTGCCTCCCATTCTACTTTTAAATACTCTAGGAACAACAAGTAGGCCTGCAGTGCAAGAGCAAAGTGCTCTAATGGGGTGATATGGTACTACAAGGTCATTAAGATAAGATGGGGCCTGATTATTTAAGACCTTGTATGTGAGGAGCAGGATTTTGAATTCAATTCTGGATTTAACAGGAAGCCAATGAAGGGAAGCCAAAACAGGAGAAATATGCTCTCTCTTTCTAGTCCCTGTCAGTACTCTTGCTGCAGCATTTTGGATTAGCTGAAGGCTTTTCAGGGAGTTTTTAGGACTTCCTGATAATAGTGAATTACAGTAGTCCAGCCTGGAAGTAATAAATGCATGAACTAGTTTTTCAGCATCACTCTGAGACAGGATATTTCTAACTTTAGAGATGTTGCGCAAATGGAAGAAAGCAGTCTTACATATTTGTTTAATATGTGCGTTGAAGGACATGTCCTGGTCAAAAATGACTCCAAGGTTTCTCACAGTGTTACTGGAGGCCAAGGTGATGCCATCCAGAGTAAGAATCTGCTTAGATACCATATTTCTAAGATTTTCAGGGCCGAGTACAATAACCTCAGTTTTATCTGAATTAAGAAGCAGAAAGTTAGCGGCCATCCAGGTCTTTATGTCTTTAAGACATTCCTGCAGTTTAACTAATTGGTGTGTGTTACCTGGCTTCATGGATAGATAGAGCTGCGTGTCATCTGCATAGCAGTGAAAATTTATGCTATGTCTTCTAATGATGTTGCCTAAGGGAAGCATGTATAATGTAAATAGAATTGGTCCTAGCACTGAACCCTGTGGAACACCATAATTGACCTTAGTGTGTGAAGAGGACTCTCCATTTACATGTACAAATTGGAGTCTATTAGATAGATATGATACAAACCACTGCAGTGCAGTACCTGTAATACCTACAGCATGTTCTAATCACTCTAATAGGATATTATGGTCGACAGTATCGAACGCTGCACTGAGGTCTAGCAGGACAAGCACAGAGATGAGTCCACTGTCAGAGGCCATAAGAAGATCATTTGTAACCTTCACTAAAGCTGTTTCTGTGCTGTGATGAGCTCTGAAACCTGACTGAAACGCTTCAAATAAGCCATTCCTCTGCAGATGATCTGTTAGCTGTTTGACAACTACTCTTTCAAGGATGTTTGATATGAAAGGAAGGTTGGAGATTGGCCTATAATTAGCTAAGACAGCTGGGTCTAGAGATGGCTTTTTAAGTAAAGGTTTAACTACAGCCAGCTTGAAGGCCTGTGGTACATAGCCGATTATTAGAGATAGGTTGATCATATTTAAGATCGAAGAATTAATTAATGGCAGGACTTCTTTGAGCAGTTTTGTAGGAATGGGGTCTAAAAGACACGTTGATGGTTTGGAGGAATTAATTATTGAAGTTAACTCAGAAAGATCAATTGGAGAAAAAGAGTCTAACTTAACATTGATGGTACTAAAAGTAGCTGTAGATAATATTACATCTGTGGGATGATTATTGGTAATTTTTTCTCTAATGATAAAAATTTTATTTGTGAAGAAGTTCATGAAGTCATTACTAGTTAACGTTAAAGGGATGGTTGGCTCAGTAGAGCTCTGACTGTTTAGCCGCATGTTCTCCTTAAATTGCTGGCTGTCTGAGTGGTGTCCCAGAAACGATGTGAGCTTCATAGATAATTGGCAAACCTTCTGGAGGAAACCTGGTCTTGTTAGGAGAGACGGCATCCATCCCACTTTGGATGGAGCAGCTCTCATTTCTAGAAATATGGACCAATTTATTAAACCCCCCAAAATATGACTATCCAGAGTTGGGACCAGGAAGCAGAGTTGCAGTCTTACACGCCTCTCTGCAGCTTCTCTCCTCCTGCTACCCCCAAAAACCCATCTCCATTGAGACTGTGTCAGCTCCCAAAAAGACAAAAAACAAACTAAAACCAGCAATAAACAACTTAAACATAAAAATCACAAAGAAAGAACAATACAGTATCCACATCTGAACCAAAGAGTAAAACAGTGAAATGTGGATTATTAAATATTAGGTCTCTCTCCTCCAAGTCTCTGTTAGTACATGACTTAATAATTGATCAACAAATCGATTTACTCTGCCTTACAGAAACCTGGTTGCAGCCGGATGAGTATGTTAGTTTAAATGAATCAACACCCCGAGTCATTCTAACTACCAGAAATCCCGAAGCACAGGCCGAGGGGCGGTGTGGCAGCAATTTTTCACACCAGTCTATTAATTAACGAAAGACCAAGACAGTCTTTTAATTCATTTGAAAGCCTGATGCTGAGCCTCGTCCACCCCAGCTGTAAAACTCAGAAACCAGTCTTACTTGTTATCATCTATCGTCCACCTGGGCCTTACAGAGAGTTTCTCTCTGATTTCTCAGACTTTTTATCTGATTTAGTGCTCAGCTCAGATAAAATAATTATTGTGGGTGATTTTAACATCCATGTAGATGCTAAAATGACAGCCTCAACATGGCATTTAATCTGTTATTAGACTCAATTGGCTTCTCTCAAAATGTAAAAGAACCCACCCACCACTTTAATCACACTCTAGATCTTGTTTTAACATATGGCATAGAAACTGAACATTTAACAGTGTTTCCTGAAAACCCTCTGCTGTCTGATCATTTCCTGATAACATTTACATTTACAATAATTGATTACACAGCAGTGGAGAGCAGACTTTATCAAAGTAGATGTCTTTCTGAAAGTGCTGTAACTAAGTTTAAGAATATAATCCACCCACTGTTATCATCTTCAATGCCCTGTACCAACACAGAGCAGAGCAGCTATCTGAACGCTACTCCAACAGAGGTCGATTATCTTGTTAGTAATTTTACCTCCTCACTACGCATGCGACTCTGGATACTGTAGCTCCTGTGAAAACTAAGGTCTCAAATCCAAGTACCTGACTCCGTGGTATAATTCTCAAACACGTAGCCTAAAGCAGATAACTCGTAAGCTGGAGAGGAAATGGCGTGTCACAAATTTAGAGGATCATCATTTAGCCTGGAGAAATAGTTTGCTGCTTTATAAGAAAGCCCTCCGCAAAGCCAGAACATCTTACTATTCGTCACTGATTGAAGAAAATAAGAACAACCCCAGGTTTCTCTTCAGCACTGTAGCCAGGCTGACAAACAGTCAGAGCTCTACTGAGCCAACAATCCCTTTAACGTTAACTAGTAATGACTTCATGAACTTCTTCACAAATAACATTTTAATCATTAGAGAAAAAATTACCAATAATCATCCCACAGATGTAATATTATCTACAGCTACTTTTAGTACCATTGATGTTAAGTTAAACTCTTTTCTCCAATTGATCTTTCTGAGTTAACTTCAATAATTAATTCCTCCAAACCATCAACGTGTCTTTTAGACCCCATTCCTACAAAACTGCTCAAAGAAGTCCTGCCATTAATTAATTCTTCAATCTTAAATATGATTAACCTATCTCTAATAATCGGCTATGTACCCACAGGCCTTCAAGCTGGCTGTAGTTAAACCTTTACTCAAAAGCATCTCTAGACCCAGCAGTCTTAGCTAATTATAGGCCAATCTCCAACCTTCCTTTCATATCAAACATCCTTGAAAGAGTAGTTGTCAAACAGCTAACAGATCATCTGCAGAGGAATGGCTTATTTGAAGAGTTTCAGTCAGGTTTCAGAGCTCATCACAGCACAGAAACAGCTTTAGTGAAGGTTACAAATGATCTTCTTATGGCCTCTGACAGTGGACTCATCTCTGTGCTTGTCCTGCTAGACCTCAGTGCTGCGTTCGATACTGTTGACCATAATATCCTATTAGAGCGATTAGAACATGCTGTAGGTATTACAGGTACTGCACTGCAGTGGTTTGTATCATATCTATCTAATAGACTCCAATTTGTTCAAGTAAATGGAGAGTCCTCTTCACACACTAAGGTCAGTTATGGTGTTCCACAGGGTTCAGTGCTAGGACCAATTCTGTTTACATTATACATGCTTCCCTTAGGCAGCATCATTAGAAGACATAGCATAAATTTTCACTGCTATGCAGATGACACGCAGCTCTATCTATCCATGAAGCCAGATAACACACACCAATTAGTTAAACTGCAGGAATGTCTTAAAGACATAAAGACCTGGATGGCCGCTAACTTTCTGCTTCTTAATTCAGATAAAACTGAGGTTATTGTACTCGGCCCTGAAAATCTTAGAAATATGGTATCTAAGCAGATTCTTACTCTGGATGGCATTACCTTGGCCTCCAGTAACACTGTGAGGAACCTTGAGTCATTTTTGACCAGGACATGTCCTTCAATGCACATATTAAACAAATATGTAAGACTGCTTTCTTCCATTTGCGCAACATCTCTAAAATTAGAAATATCCTGTCTCAGAGTGATGCTGAAAAACTAGTTCATGCATTTATTACTTCCAGGCTGGACTACTGTAATTCATTATTATCAGGATGTCCTAAAACTCGCTGAAAAGCCTTCAGCTGATCCAAAATGCTGCAGCAAGAGTCCTGACAGGGACTAGAAAGAGAGAGCATATTTCTCCTGTTTTGGCTTCCTTCATTGGCTTCCTGTTAAATCCAGAATTGAATTCAAAATCCTGCTCCTCACATACAAGGTCTTAAATAATCAGGCCCCATCTTATCTTAATGACCTTGTAGTACCATATCACCCTATTAGAGCACTTCGCTCTCGCTCTGCAGGCCTACTTGTTGTTCCTAGAGTATTTAAAAGTAGAATGGGAGGCAGAGCCTTCAGTTTTCAGGCCCCTCTTCTGTGGAACCAGCTTCCAGTTTGGATTCGGGAGACAGACACTATCTCTACTTTCAAGATTAGGCTTCAAACTTTCCTTTTGCTAAAGCATATAGTTAGGGCTGGACCAGGTGACCCTGAATCCTCCCTTAGTTATGCTGCAATAGACGTAGGCTGCGGGATTCCCATGATGCATTGAGTTTTTCCTTTCCAGTCACCTTTCTCACTCACTATGTGTTAATAGACCTCTGTGCATCGAATCATATCTGTTATTAATCTCTGTCTCTCTTCCACAGCATGTCTTTATCCTTTCTTCCTTCTCTCACCCCAACCGGTCGCAGCAGATGGCCCCGCCCCTCCCTGAGTCTGGTTCTGCCGGAGGTTTCTTCCTGTTAAAAGGGAGTTTTTCCTTCCCACTGTCGCCAAAGTGCTTGCTCATAGGGGGTCATATGATTGTTGGGTTTTTCTCTGTATTTATTATTGTGCTATCTACTGTACAATATAAAGCGCCTTGAGGCGACTTATGTTGTGATTTGGTGCTATATAAATAAAATTGAATTGAATTGAATTGAATTGTTCAGTCCTCGCGCCGAACAAAGTTTCCGACCCTCCACTAGTTGACCGAGCCCCCCTCATTGGCAAGCACAAAAATACAATGCATGTATATGAAAATGATTATCACTGCACCTGTAATAGAAAATATTAATATGGGATTATGACGATACCTGTAATAGAAGTTGTAACATAATGCCTAAAGAAATTCTCTAATGCAATAACAATTAGTGATGATAAGTAAATGAAGTAATGAGTAATTATTGCCAATACACACTACTTAAAGGTTAACAAAAGATATAACTAAATAAAAGATCATAAAATAACCTGATGTAAGTGTCTTGTAAGCATGTGCGGCCTTCTACGCTCTACGTCACTTCCCTCAATAGATCAGTCAGACATCCCGCTGACTGTAGCTTTTAACCCTTACTGACATGAGCACAACTCCATAATAAGCACCAAGCGGCAATATGTATAAAGATGATCCAGGTTACACCTGCAATGAAAGATTATATGATTATACCAACACTGTTGCTGTGCAGCAACAGTGCTAACCACCGTGCTGCCCTAAACAATTAATACTTAATAATCAAATTAATGACTAAAAAGGCACTGATCTAATTAATATCAAACTTAATATGACCAAAAACTAATAAGTACATAATAAACAGTCAAACAAAATTTAAAACACTTGATACTTGCAGTGGTTGACAAAGTTTCTTTTTATCCAGATTGATAGTAGAGGGCTTTCAAAACAGTCTCTGATGGTGTCTGAGGAACTGGAAGAGGTTTTTGGATTCAATGTGCTGGAGGACTGGTTTGTTGTTCTTCAGATGCTCGGTGTAGATTAGCGTCCTTTCCTTGCAGTCTGAAAGCAAATACAAAGCTCAATAAAGCAAACTGCCCATTTCAAAAGCAAATATACAATCTTACATCTAATAGAGCTGACACAATTAATCGTGTAATGATTTACAATTGTGATGTATTGCAATGCGGACATAAAGCATTCTTAATCCATTCAGAAGAAACTAATCAAATATTAAATACAGTCCCGATCAAAAGTTTAAGACCACTTGAAAAATGGCAAAAAATCATCTTTTGCATGGTTGGATCTTAACAAGGTTCCAACAACATGCAACAAGCAGAAATGGGAGTGAGACAAAACATTTAACTTACATTTCACAAACTTAAACTGGGACAGGCTGTTTTACAGCTGATCAAATGTTTAGGACCACATGCCTTTAAAAGGCCAAATCTGTGCAAAACTGTGGATTCATTGTCATTTTCTCTCAGGTAGTCAGACTGTCAGGATATTCTGATGGCAAAAGCAAAAAAACGTTCCTTTTTGAACATGGTCGGCTTGTTGAACTGCATAAGTAGGGTCGCTCACAGTGCGCCATCGCTGCTTAGGTGGGATGCAATTAAGATGGTCATTTCTTAAATAATCCTGGGTGTTATGGAACAAAAACGTGAAGTGGAAGACCTAAAAAATCCTCAACCTGAGTTAAGGCCATTAGTGGTGAAGAGCTTCAAAAAAAAATTCTCTGATGAGAAAAAGATATAACCTTTTTTTTCTCCTGTAAAAAAAATGCAACCATGATGGTCCTGATGGTTTCCAACCTTACTGGCATGACAAGCAGATCCCACCTGAGATGTTTTCTTCGCCCTACAAACGAGGGGGTGCCACAATGCTTGGGGAGATGCTTTTTCCTTCAGTGGAACAATGAAGCTTCAGGAGGTGCAGGAGTGTCAAAAGGCTGCTGGCTATGTCCAGATGTTGCAGAGGCTTAGGGCCCTCATCTGTGTGGTAACGACTGGGTTTTTCAACAGGACAACGCTACAGTACACAATGCCCGTAGGACAAAGGACTTCTTCCAGGAGAATAACATCACTCTTTTGGACCATCCTGCGTCTTTCCCTGATCTAAATCCAACTATGAATGGACAACAGTTCCAGACAGTAGACACCCTTCGTGTGGCCGTCTTCACCACTTGGAGAAATGTTCCCACTAACCTCATGGAAACGCTTGCATGAAGTGATCAACAAGAACAGCGGACCAATTAATTACTGATTTCAAGTTTGGAACTTTCTGTTTTGGGGGTTTACCCATGTTTTTTGGAGGTGTGGTCCTAAACTTTTGATCAGCTGTAAAACAGCCTGTTTCAGTTTAAGCGTTGTTTTTAATAAATGACATGCTCAAAAAATGTTTTGCCTTACTCATATTTCTTCTTGTTGCATGTTGAAGCTCTACTTGGAACCTTGTTAAGATCCAACCATGCAAAATATGATTTTTTGCCATTTTTCAAATGGTCTAAAACTTTTGATCAGAACTGTACAACCTAAAAATAACAGCAATTTGTTTTCTTCAGCCACATACATCACAGTGGACCAACAAGTGCAACCTGTGTTCAGACAAGTTTTGAGCAATAAAAAAAGTAGCTTATATGTAACGTCCTTTATTTGTTGATGAAAAGAAACAAACTGAAATGAAGTTATCATGATGCATTGGGAAAAAAATTATATTTTTGGCGCAAAATGTCTGTAGTTTTCTAATAAAATCTCTGTTACTGAGCCTCACAGGTCCTTTTCTTCTGCTGCTGCGCATCACATGCCAACAGTGGCTTCGCACATGCGCGATTCATTTGCAGTCTGGATGCAGTGGGGTAAAAATCATCTGTTCCATCTTCCACTCTGTCACCAATCATGAGAGGCAACAGCCTTAAAAAGTTCCAGTTTTATATTAACTGTGCTGAGAGTTTGTTTGAGGACTGATCTCACACGGCTTTGAAGAGGTATCAGAGTCAGAGTATTTAAACTGTTTGATGCTCCGATTCAGAATGGAGTAGGTGAACCATTCTTTTTTTTTTTTTCACAAAAAATTTTAAGAAACAGCGCAACATCATATGACAAAATGCCATAAAATCTTGTGTCCTAATCAAAATGGCAAACCTGGCTGACAGATGTGAAAATATTTTAAACAGTTGAAAACTGACTCAAACCTTACTCCTATATCTGGTGTACCTTCAGTCTTGAGGTGTTGAACAGGAGAGTTGTACATCTCTATGGTGCATTCTGCTCCACACTGATTTGGATCACCACCCTGAAAAACAGATTGCGTCATTAAACAGTATCTACAGAAATGTTGTGTATGACTAAAGCAGAAGCCACCAGTGCAATGTGAGCCCAAATTATCTCCAGCATGCAAAACACAGTTCCTTTAACTACAGTTTTATCGATTTATTTCCATAAAGGATTAACAACTTCAAAGGCATCTTGGTATAGCAGTAGTTTGAAACATATCGGATTTTGGTTAAAAAAAAAAAAAAAAGTACTACTTTTGAATATCTGACCATCACTAATGTCACACAGTACATCTGATGAAGACTCAGCTGATTCCTCACCTGTTACACATTTCTGGATCCCTTGACCGCCTCACAAAGCTTGGAAATACCCTCATCAGATAATGTTGTTTCAGTTTTTAGAAGTGTAGTGAGCTTATTCAGAGTACATGACTGACCCAACTCATATATGTTTTTAAATTTCCTCTGCAATGGTCAGGATGGCAGAAGCAGGTCGCAATGAAATACATAACCCCTCAGTGACTTCACTGACTTGGCACAGAAATCAGAAAGGAACATTGTCTTTAGCTGCTTTTGGTAAATTAAACTGGCGTTTGTTTCACAGTAAAGCTAGCTAAAATCTTCAACCTGCTGCATTAGCATGAACTTTCCAAAAAACTAAACAGGACTGAAAGCGAAGCCTGTAACAGAGGAACGCTTTCAACGCAACAAGAAAACTAACCGAGCGAACTATGGTTACAGCTGATATACGTTTCAAGTCTAATGATATACTTACATTGAAAGAGAAGGTTGTTGGTTCGGTGCAGGGTGCTGCTGGCACTCCGTTGCTGAGCGGAGTCAGTCTGGACCGTTAGAAGTGGCGCTATCTTCTTCTTCGTTGGTTTGGCGGACTACACGCTTCCAGGGAGTATTGGTGCCCTCTGCTGTTGCAGTACCTCACAGTCAGACAGCTATTTCTGACAACATAGTAGCCTCCTCGTCTAGGTTTTATATCTATATCTCTCTCTCATATATATATATATGTGACGGTTTAGACACGTGATGCATTGTCTCCCAAACGTGCATAGACTTTAAGGAAACTGATTGTTACAGCTTTTATAATACATTCGTTGACTGCTCTTGACCTTGCAAACTACACCAATTTATTAACATTATTTCATCATTTTTTTGTATTTCATTTTAATCAATTAATTTTAATTTCAGCAGGTGGTATCACACTCAAACAGATTGAACACGGACTGAACAGTGGCAAATCCATGATTTAAACCTCCCTATACCACACAAAAAATTTCATTGTAAATAGCTGTGTTATACTTGGTGAGACTCTAGAACTTAAAGAAATATACATATTTTTTTTATTATTAGTAATTGTTTGTATGTACTGTTAACATATACTGTTTTATCAAACAGCCTGAGCTCGTTAATATTAGAAACATTTCACCGTAATTTTCACAATAATTCCAACAATGTTTTGACATTTTGTTAAAATTAAAAGTACGGTATGTTTTAGGTAATTAATATACAGTTGTAAATCGTAAATTCAAATGAAAAAAGCAGGGAAGATTGTAATTCATACAGAGTTATTATGTAAATTGTAGGGTGATTAATTGTAAATAATGTTACAGATTTTTCTTGTTGTTTTCAAAGACAATGTGCCATATTACAGTACATTAATATATTTTCAACATATTAGCAGTGTAAAAATAAAGGCAAATCACCGTTTTTCAATTTACAGAAATGTAATGTACAATCACTTACTCTTTTTGATTTAATGGTTATTTACCGTTGCCATTTTACAGTTATTAACTGTAATTTTTATGTACATTTCTTACAGTGAAGATGCCCAACAAGGATTTTATTACTTGCAGTAATTGTTAAATTGTATTTTTTTTTTGGACTGTAACGGTGGCAAGGCAATGTGAAGGGGACCAAATGGAAAAAGCAACCACACGAGCCTTCAATTGTCTTCAAAGCTTTGAATATATTTTCTCTTTTTTGTGGTACAGAGGTTTTGTCATGCTCACCAGCAACACATCTAGAAATAACTAACCTGAGCCTCTCAACAAACCCCTCCTTAAATAGATGCTGGTCATACCATCACCAATAAAATAAATGTAAAGGTCTTCCCACCCCGACACAGCCCAACTACAAAAACCTATACAGTGAAACATTGCAGTTATTTTGACACACCTCACAAACATCTGATTACAAAACACCCCCAGCTAAACAATATCCCAACTAACTAAATCAAATCAAACTGAAAATTCAACCCACTACCCCCTCAGCTCTCATCAGATGGTTCAACCCACTATCAGTGGGTGATTGGAAAACTCCTTTCAGGTGAACATCATTAGGCCATAATCATGTGTGCACCCCATGACTAAGGCCTTCAGGAAGTTGACTTCAAGGGAGTGTCAGGAATAGAAATATTGTCCTGCTATTAGTTGCTGCTATTTTTATAATCATCATTAACATTTCAGTATTAATAGTGAGGTTGCAGTTAGATGCATTCAGATGTTCAAATATATGGTTATAGCCTTTATTACAGGTCCAAAGAAGAACCATTTTAAATGGTTCTGTTGAATCTATAATTTAAATGTTATTAATGCTTTTATGATCTCTGTGTAGAGGGCAGAGACAGGAAAATACTCTCTGTGCCAAAATGAGACAGGAAACAAAACGCGTCTGCAGAGCATGTTTTGCAGAAGTGAAACTGAAGCCAGAAGTTTAAGTGCAAGGGTGTTTAGTATGCATTTATTGCGGATTAAGCCTTAAGCAGTTGTGGTAGATTGAAACAGTTGTTTATATATTTCACATATAAGTCAAGATCATTACACACAGGATGGCCTTAGCCTGGTTGGTTGCTTAAGTTGAGGTCAACTAAGGATCAGAAAAGCAGATGCAAACTCTGCACGCACACACAGACAAATAGTGAGAGGTCATGACACGTACGTAGCATACACTGCAGACACATACACACAGAAATGCAGAAGTGTGCCGACGTACTTAGAGGAAGTGCACCAGACGAGCGACAGCGAAGAGGGGAAGCACCGACCCGAAGACAATGTTTTTTAGAGCAATGTTAAAGGTCATGGAACATTTTGTGGTTCGGATTGACGTAAGCTGTACTATTGTCTATTTTTGTAAAAGAGGGGGCTTTGTTATTGTACCCATATAAAACCTTGTCTCATGATTGTAAGTTCAGTTCAACACTGATTGGGTTGTTGAACTCACACATGTGTTCATTAAAATGCCGTCTAAATTGCACACGCCTGGATCTGTGGTTTTATGGATTCTTCTCTCAACATTGAACCCTAACATTTGGGGGCTCGTTCCGGTGAGAGAGAGGAATGTTGGGGTTTTGGTGAGATCCGGGGTCCGTGGTAATTGGACGGGCAGACGGTAATCAGTGGTGAAAGTGAGTAGGCATTCCCCGGGGCATTTAAAGGTAAGACACTGCCTGTTGAAATATATTTCCAAAAGGTGTCACATTGGGCATGTCAAATTAAAGTCTACTCACTGAAAATTACTGGTGAATGTCTGTTTTTAATTTTGGTGAAGTTTTCATGAAGTTTACCGGTTGAAGTAATGATAAGGAAGTATAAGTGACAGTACTGAGTAATGAGAATAAAGGAATGAAAAGAGAATTAAAGCAGTTGGACTGCGAAGTGAACTTTTAGAATGATAGGGAATTTGGTCATTTTGTGGGTTCAAGTCCCATTGGTTATGCAACCCTTAAGAACTTTCTCGGAGGTGACGCTCCCTGCTGGATAGAGAAATTTATCCTTCACCTAGCGATGACTAGGGATAGTTTCGGGCAACATTCGAGGAGGACTCGGGAATCTCCAAAACTGTTGAGGGTTGTCCTTAATCTTAATCCTGTTTTGGGTGTAGATTGTTGTTTCAAATTATTCTAAAATTACTTGAGGACGAGGAGTCTGGGACCCTTAAGAAGCGCATTTTCTCCTTGGTAACGCTTGCACTAAGGCAGGACGCTGACCTTAGGCCTACTAGGACAGTAGGGATAGTACCGTCGACAGCGGGAGAGAACTTGGGAACCTCTGAAATTGCTAGGAGTTAGAGTCTCCTATTTGCGCTTTTTTGGCTACGATAAATTTGGTTAGGGCATTAGCAATCGGGCCACCGTCAGGGACGGAATACTGGCTAAATTGGTCGCAAAAAAAGTCAGGGACTTTTATCGGTTGGACCGTTATGGATAAATTTGTCGAAATTTATAGGATTTAAGAGGCCTAAAAATCTGTGCAGTTGTAATTTAAGACGTCTGTAATATAAAATATGAGATCTATGAGTAGGATCAGTCTCTGTGTCAGTGATGCACAGCCGGATGTGCACTGATTGTGTGTGTAAATGCAAATGAGCAGCAGTGACGCGCAGAGAGGGTGGTTTCAGTTTTCGAGAGGACTGAGCTTTTTGCTAAATGCCTGTATATAAGAAGTTGGTTTTGCTTATTATGAGAGTGTAAATACAGTGTGAATATATTAGTGTGGATGCATAGTAAATGACTGAATTTTGATAGATGTATATTTCGTGAGCCATAAATGTTGGTGTGTTTTATTTTTCAGTTATGTGTGTGGGGAGAAGCCGTGAGGATGATGAGAGGTTTCAGTTTTCTTTTTCTTTTCTTTTGACTTGCTCTTTCTGATCATGGAAGGCATGTCCAAAATACTCGTATGAAAGCGTATTTCGAGTGATTTTAACTGTGTGAGTGCTGTCAGTATTTGATTTGAGTGACTCTGCGTGAGTTCTCTGAGTGAGAGAAAGGCAGTGCGTGTGAGACGATTTATGGCGTCTGAAAGAGGTGAGAACTTTTAAAGGTGTGTATGGAATAAAGGAGTGTGAAATATATTTCTTGGGTGATGAAAAAGTAGGATGTGCTAAAGTTTGGAAGTGTTTTTAATTCAAGAAAACAAAAACAAAGGAGTTAGATTAGTTTGAGGAACAGGAAATATTGCTCTGTGTATCGGGGCTGCAGCAACAGGAAATAGTGAACAGGAACTGTGCATGCCCATATATGGGAACTGAGTGTGTGCAGAAAGAACACAGAGAGACAGACGAGGAAATGGGAGCAAATGAAGCCTTTAAGAAAAATGAATATAATACTAATTATATGGTCAATACAGGTGGGCGTCTTTCAACTTTGCAACCTTGAGTTCAGCAGCAGAAAAGTAGATTAAAAGAATTGGGAGAATAAGCCAGTTTTGGCTCGAAATTGTGCGGCTGGATCTCTCACTTTGTCCCTGAAGCGGAGAAGAAGTTCAAAGGACAGTTAATCGCCTGATGAAGACCGATAGAACATCGTGGACTTGAATACAGCAGGCAAACGGCAGTGCCACTGATCCAGTAACACTGATGACGACTGACGACCAGCAGCAGCATGTAAGAGTAATGTAACATGTACTGTGAAAATACAGGCTGGGCAGTTGAACAGTGGGATAAAGAATTGTGGAAGAGCACTGGACATTGAGTGATATTTTGCCATGCTGGGACTTAATCTGAAAGAAAGACTGTAAAGAAACAGAGAAGAAGACAACAGCTGAGTTGAGACTGTGTTTGCTGGAGCTTTGAAGCCCGAACAGGACATTGTGCAGAGAGGACCAGGCAGTGAGAGATGAAGCTGGACGAGTTTGACTGCGAGAATATAGGATATAATTGGATTGAAAATTGAAACCTGAACTCATGAATTGTTTAGGGATGTCCACTACAGCATAACAAAGAGGTAAACATTAGAAAAGGTAGGAATAATGAACGAAAATAATTGTCATTACCTTAATGAATAGAAAACACACATACAAATTGTTACATGTGAGATTATTTTTGAAATGAATCAGAAGTGAGATAGTTTGAATCTAAAGCTCAGTGGTGAAATGCATAAATTAAATATGAATATATAGGATGCAATGAAGAAACAGCTTACACGTAGTGTACATTAACATGAATACATCACAAGGCAACGAAGAACTCAATGAATTAATTTAATGAAGAAGCAGTTTACACCCAATTAACATAAAATGCAGGGAAGAACACGCTTACATGCATGGCATAATTGGTGTTTCTGATCAGAGATAGAGAAATGGGTTATTTAACCACTGGTGATAATAATGAAAATGTCTTAGTTTGTTATTTTCAGGGTAAAGCAGACCCAGGCCAATTCTCCAGATGCAGGAGTCTGAAGAAATTACAGGTTAACATGAATGGATATGTTAAGGCAAGTTTCTGGTTGAATTGTTCACAGCATGATGTGTCCAGGAACCTGAAAAGCAAGCCCCAGCTCCTGGCTGAAGACCAGGAGGCGGTAATTTAAGGTGGGAAATCAAAATGTGGGTTAGTAACTCGGGGAAAAAAAAACTGACTGCTTAACTGGAGAGTTGGGAAGAAGTCTGGGAGACTGTGAAGTCATAGATGCAAAATAACATATACCCATACACACACAAACAGAAAATGCATTAACCTTATAAAGACAAGCTCCTGAAGCTTAATGAACAGATATTGATTAAAAACCTGGCTAAGAACATAAGCATATGCAATGAAGATCTGCTTGCTGCTTGTATGAGTGAGAGAATGGTGTGAATGGTTAATACAATTGATGGAAAGATTTAAAATAGATGGAAAAAACAAAAGAAAAGTGTCTATAAGAGTGACTCAGGAGTGCTCTTGCACTGATTTATCAAAGTAAGTGATTAGTATAGAAAGAAAATGAAAATAATTCAATAACGTGATAAAGTTTAAACATGTATTCCTCTTGTTAAGTTGGCTGTTGAGCTGTGGGTTTATGCAAATTAGCTGGAGTGAGTGAGTGACAAAGACACTTCCTGTGTGCGTGTGTGTCGGAGGCTTTCGGTTCAGTTCAAGAGAGATCGGGGGCTGTTGAAGAGTATTGGGAGAAATATATAATGGTAAAGTATCAGGATATTTGATTACGGTGGTCAGGTCTGTTCAGAGGGGCAGATTTGGACAGGAAATTTATAATTTAAGGATGATATGTGGTTGAAATTGGTTTTATCTTGTGCTGAATGAAAACGGTCTTTGATCTTTTGACGAGGTTTTCGTGTGTTGAACGGGTGAAATTTAAGATTGTTTCAGATTTTTGAGGCTGTTGTTTTATTTCCAGAGAGGGTGTTTCATTAAGGCAGGGATAGGTCTGAGAGGGGCCCCAAAAATTTTTGTAGTAGTAAGTGCACTCAGGAAAAAACCTGTCAGGTGATTTTGTTTTGTACTTTGATGAGCTAATAATCAGCTCTCTTTTTCATTTTTGTTCTAAGCAGGCCTGGAAGAGAGTGAACTGACGGCGCTGACAAAATTACCAAGTACGAAAAAATCAGGTGGGCTTTACAGAATTATAATTGATTACAATCAGAGACTGATTGGCGGCAAGTCTCTGTCTAAAAATGGATTGTATCGATTCAATCCAGTCAAAAGTATAGAGAACTATTTTCCTAAACAGGAAAACGAAATAAAACGAATGATTGAGCTCATTTTGCTGATGTGGAGCATCTGATGACGTGCGCAGAAGGCTGCAGTATCAGCAAAAATATCATGTGAATGCAAGTGAGTGAATGTGAGTGACTGGACTAAGGTGGGAATGAATAAATGTGGACAAATTTATCATGTGAGGAAAAGAAAGGGATGCTTTGTTTTGCTTTTGCCATAGGCAGGACAAGTGGGAGACTTAAATCTGGGAGGCTGATTTTGGGATGCTGATGTTTGCTTTGAGAAAATTTCTTTTACGGGGTTAGATTATGGGATTACATTATATTGTTGGGAGAATGCTAAATGCTAAAAGGAAACATTGTTTGATGAGATTCAAGTTACCATTAACTGAGGTAACTCAGGATTAATAACTGTTCTGTTCAAGTTTATTTTTGTCATGACACAGACTGGATCATAAAGGAGAGTATGAAATGTAAAGTACAGGTTTTGTTTCCAGGAAGTTCCAAGGATCCAGACTTTGCATGGAGCAACGAGTTGGAGGAGATTTGACATGATGATTAAATTGATTTTGTTCCTTAAACACAGGTTTTCAGGGCTGGAGCAAAACACCGGAGAGGAGAATTGCTGAGCTGTTCTGAGAAATGAAATGACTAACCTTTTTTCCTTTTAATTTGTTAAGCTTGGGTGGAGCATGTTGAGTTTTTTTTGCCACATGAGATGTGTCAAAAAAAGAGAGGATTTAAGATTTAATTTGTTTAATTTGAAAGGGGTTTTACTAGGATTTTATAATGATTGGGGTTGTTTGATAATCTAGATATAGTAAAACTGAGGATTTGTTAAAAGAAAGGATTAAAATGAACTGAATTAGGTTTAGAAGATAAAATGCGGTGTTCATAAGAAGTTGTATACAAAACTTAAAGGGGAAACTGTGGGAATAAAGGATATGCTTTGGGAAAATAGTGAACATTTTATGAGTAGAAAATGTGGGATTTCTTTTTGATTTTTAGGATAAGTTGTAACAGTGACATAATGCTAGAATGTTGTTATAAGGTAGGCTTTAGGGTAGAGGAGAGCTTTTTATGAGGATGTTAAAAGTCTCGCTGACTCAAATGAATAATATTGGAGATTATATATGTAGAAATGATTTTTTTCATACACATTGCATTTTGGTGCCTTTAACGGAGTTGTGGCTCAGAGAGTCGTCTCTCTGAGGGTCATAAACTTTTGGTTAACGTTATGATTAGCCAATCTACTGTGAGAATGACCTGAGTTTTGAAGGATTGCACACGCTTACAGACATACAGAGTTCATCAACACACAGGACAGTATTGATTTGAGGCCTAGGGCCTGAAATTCCTTTAGCTTTTAACTGAATTTGAGTTGGCCCAATAACAAATGACAGAAAGAGGAACTGAATAGGAGTTTTGCTTGTAACTAAACTGAGTGACATATAAAATATTGAGATAACAGATGCAGCTCTAACTTAGTCCTCTTATATAAAAAGCAGTTACAGAATACAGAAATACAGAAAACAGAAGCAAAGGGAGAAAGCTCATATATTTTGGTTAAGTCTGATAAAGTTTAAGTTAGAAGGAGTCATTACATTAAAAGCAGCAAAATGAAATAAAATGATATATTCAAACAGGTTATCACCCAGAAAATGGGAGTTCAAAATACAGTTAGAGTTCAGCTTTTAGCTATGATGAAGTTTATCTAGGAGCAATTAACTATGTGTTTACACGTAATGATTAAAGTGGTTGTTTTTCTTTGATCTTTTAGTAGAATAAGTAGTTTTCTTGGGAGAGGTGACTTTAGATGGTAGGCCCTTGCAGCAGTGGCAGTTTTGTGCACAGGATGTTGGTGATCAGATAAGGAGCAAAGAGGAAGCACATGCAGAGACGTGCTTCCTCCGATTCTCTTAAAGGCAGTGCTGTGAGAGTTTTACAAATGCTGAGTACGGTTGAATGAGATATAAAATAAAAGTCAAAAACCAAATACAAAATTAGGTTCATGTTTTGAGTAACATTAGGTTTGAATAAAGAAGACAATTGAGGGACATAAGGCAGGGAAGCCGCACTAGGGAGGAAGGGTTCTGTTTCCTTTGCAGGTGGCCAGATTTCCACTAGAGTGGGACCCAGAAAAGGGACAGACCACTAGAGATTCACAAGTGTAAGGGGGTCTTTCACCGGTATGAGTGGGTTCTGGGGTGAGGGAGGAGTGCTGATTGAGCTCTGCTCGCACTCTTATTCTCTCATGCCCTGATCAACTTTAGGCTCGCTGATACTTTGGTGTGATTAACCTCAAGCATGAGTGTTCTCAAGTGGGAGCTGGCATTTTATTATTAAGACCACCTAGATGACATGAGGTTGTCTGATTTGTTAAGTCACAGGATGCCAAGAGAGGGTCAGAGCTAAGAACAGTGATCCTAAATGTCCATGATGTCTGGGATGGACAGGGGAGCAGCTGAATGGGCCAAGGAGTGACCCAACACACAGTATGGTGACCTCTTGTGGTCAAGAGGTCAAGAGTGGGAGTGTCAGGAATAGAAATATTGTCCTGCTATTAGTTGCTGCTATTTTTATAATCATCATTAACATTTCAGTATTAATAGTGAGGTTGCAGTTAGATGCATTCAGATGTTCAAATATATGGTTATAGCCTTTATTACAGGTCCAAAGAAGAACCATTTTAAATGGTTCTGTTGAATCTATAATTTAAATGTTATTAATGCTTTTATGATCTCTGTGTAGAGGGCAGAGACAGGAAAATACTCTCTGTGCCAAAATGAGACAGGAAACAAAACGCGTCTGCAGAGCATGTTTTGCAGAAGTGAAACTGAAGCCAGAAGTTTAAGTGCAAGGGTGTTTAGTATGCATTTATTATGGATTAAGCCTTAAGCAGTTGTGGTAGATTGAAACAGTTGTTTATATATTTCACATATAAGTCAAGATCATTACACACAGGATGGCCTTAGCCTGGTTGGTTGCTTAAGTTGAGGTCAACTAAGGATCAGAAAAGCAGATGCAAACTCTGCACGCACAGACAGACAAATAGTGAGAGGTCATGACACGTCGTAGCATACACTGCAGACACATACACACAGAAATGCAGAAGTGTGCCGACGTACTGAGAGGAAGTGCACCAGACGAGCGACAGCGAAGAGGGGAAGCACCGACCCGAAGACAATGTTTTTTAGAGCAATGTTAAAGGTCAGGGAACATTTTGTGGTTTGGATTGACGTAAGCTGTACTATTGTCTATTTTTGTAAAAGAGGGGGGCTTTGTTATTGTACCCATATAAAACCTTGTCTCATGATTGTAAGTTCAGTTCAACACTGATTGGGTTGTTGAACTCACACATGTGTTCATTAAAATGCCGTCTAAATTGCACACGCCTGGATCTGTGGTTTTTATGGATTCTTCTCTCAACATTGAACCCTAACAGGAGCGAGAGAGAGAGAGAGAGAGAGAGGTTAATGGACTTCAAACAAAAGCATAACAAAATCAAAACTTCCTTTGAGTCTGCCAGACCTTTTCCTGTCAGAGTGCCTTTGGATGATGAAGGAAACTGTACTGACTGACACCTTGATTTCTTTGCAATTTCCCTTTTTGTATCACTCTGAAATGTACCTTGTTTTCCAGTTTGGGGTAACCTCACCTTTTTTTTTAGCCTCTGACAGTTCAGCACTTACCTTTGTCCCATTTCAGCTATTCATTGGTCTTGACCAACTTGAATTACAATAAATAACTGTAAATATTGGGCTGTTTTAAAACCTTTGACTGATAGTGTGTGTGTGCATGAGGGTGGAAATGCATGCTTATGTCTGTTTTGAATGTTATAATGAAAAACTCCTAGTAAAATAAGACTGAGCCATAATGGTCCATTAAACCTTAAACAGATAACAGTACGGCCTTTGGTTTGATTAGAAACTGTTGTGTGTGCTTGTTGATATTTATTGAGCTGCTGAGAAGTTACATTTCAAATGAGCTGCCACTCTTTATTCCTTTTATACAATTCTCTGGTGTTATTGTCCAGATGCTGAAATACCATGACTCCAACTTCACATCTGCATCGTGAACGAATCACAGGAATGTGTTGAAGGTGTGCTGTATATGTGTGCTCAAATTAAAAACTAATTATAACTACTTAGAACTGGACCTCATTGTGACTCCACAGACTGTAACAGCACTACAGTGAAACATCTGGTTGCACACATTTAGGCTGCTGTAACATGAGACAGAGCCAGCCAGATGTGATTGATAAATAAATATGTAGGACACTGTAAGTGCATGAAGGCTGAGGGTGGGATTTGGGATGGGCAAACTGGGGGAGGACTGGGCTCGCTGGTGGCTTAGCAGCCGGGGGACTGTAGCTGGACTGAATGTGGGTCTGATCTGAGTCCAGAATGTGAAAAAACTAATATATATATATAAAAACTAATATATATATATATAGAACTATAAGTGGGCTACTGGAACAAGAAGGCATCGGTGGGCAAGAGACGAAAACAGGGCGTTGTTGGAATGCTACTACGCAAGTAACCCTGGCGGAAGGGGTTACATGAATAGGATGAGGGACCTATGGATTCTTCGATACCCAACATCCACAATGACGGCGAAACAACTAGTAGCTCAGTGTTCCAACATTCGAAAGAAGGACTGCTCTCACAGCTAGAGATTGACGAGGTACAACATAAATGCTACGGCAAGGAGTCAGGACGCCAGGTCAGGGGAGATATCATCACCCCCACCGAGATTGGGTACATAGCCCCAAGTGCGATAGGAGAAGGATCGTTGAGTGCGAGAGGAACTGACCTGAAAGATAGGATCATGGCCAAGCTTGAAACCTGGATCCCCGTGGCGGTTACCAAGATTACGTGAAGTACCCTCAGAAGGTCTGCTAGATGATGTTAATGCAGCACTACGGACGATACCTACAACCACGATTACCGACACTAACAAGCTGATCTACACTACGGCAGCAGTGATCAGTGAGATGCTTGGCTACAAGTTGAACAGCCACAGGGGCAGTACCCTCCATGGAGAAGGAGGCTGAGGGCAAGATCAAAGTAGCACGAAGGGAGGTTAGCCAACTAACGGAGTTGCAGAAAGGCGTGACAAAGAAGGTGCATAAGAAATACAGCAAGCTGTCCATACCTGAGGCCTTGGAAACTGCCAAGCAAAGACTCACAGCCTTGGCCAGCCGCTTGAGGAGGTACACCAGAGAGATTGAAGGCAGGAGAATAAACCAGCTGTTCTCCACAGAACCAGCAAAAGTGTACTCTCAGTGGCAAGGGAACAATAACATAACAGCACCACCAAGGCTGGAGACGGAGCAATACTGGAAGAGCATATGGGAGAAGGATGCAACCCATAACGGCAATGCTCAGTGGCTAGTGGATCTGAGGGCAGACCATAGCGACCTCCCTGAACAGGGTCCAGTAACGATCACAGTGGCAGACATCCAAGAAAGGGTCTCCAGTATGAAGAGTTGGACAGCACCAGGGCCCGACATGGTTCACGCCTACTGGCTGAAGAAGCTGACTGCACTCCACGAGCGTCTGGCAGCACAAATGAACCAGCTGCTAGTTAACGAGAGTCACCCGGAATGGCTAACCGAAGGTCGGACGGTCCTGATCCCCAAGGACCCCAAGAAGGGACCGGTCCCATCCAACTACCGACCAATAACCTGCCTCAGTACTACATGGAAGCTCCTGTCAGGCATCATATCGGCTAAGATGAACAGGCACATGGGTCAATACATGAGCGGGGATTGGCAAGAATACCAGAGGCGCAAAACACCAGCTACTGGTAGACAGAACAGTCAACCGAGACTGCAAGACCAGACTGACCAACCTGTGCACAGCCTGGATTGATTACAAGAAGGCCTATGACTCAATGCCCCACAGCTGGATACTGGAATGCCTAGAATTGTACAAGATCAACAGGACCCTAAGAGCCTTCATCGGGAACTCAATGGGGATGTGGCGTACAACACTAGAGGCCAACTCCAAGCGCATAGCACAAGTCACCATCAAGTGCGGGATCTACCAAGGAGATGCTCTGTCCCCACTGCTGTTCTGCATAGGCCTGAACCCCCTCAGTGAGATCATTAACAAGACTGGCTACGGATACCGACTACGGAACGGAGCAGTTGTCAGCCACCTCCTGTACATGGATGACATCAAGCTGTATGCCAAGAGTGAACGAGACATCGATTCACTGATACACACTACCAGGCTATACAGCAATGACATTGGAATGTCGTTCGGACTGGAGAAGTGTAGTCGGATGGTACCAAAGAGAGGGAAGGTAGTCAGAACTGAGGGGATTGAACTACCAGAAGGCAACATTGCAGACATAGAGGACAGTTACAAGTACCTGGGGATCCCGCAGGCGAATGGGAACCATGAAGAGGCCGCTAGGAAAGCTGCAACCACCAAGTACCTGCAGAGGGTCAGGCAAGTCCTGAGGAGTCAGCTGAACGGTAAGAACAAGATCCGGGCCATCAACACCTACGCCCTGCCCGTGATCAGGTACCCTGCTGGGGTAATAGGCTGGCCAAAAGAGGAGGTAGAAGCCACTGACATAAAGACAAGAAAGCTCCTGACCATGCATGGAGGGTTTCACCCCAAGTCCAGCACCCTGAGGCTGTACGCTAAGCGGAAGAAAGGGGGCCGGGGACTGGTGAGTGTCAGCACCACAGTCCAGGATGAGACAAGAAACATCCACGAATACATTGGGAAGATGGCCCCAACTGACAGCGTGCTCAGTGAATACCTCAGGCAGCAGAAACCCAAGAAAGAGGAGGGACGAGGAACCATCATGGAAGGACAGGCCCCTGCACGGTATGTACCACCGGCAGATAGAGGAGGTGGCTGATATCCAGAAATCCTACCAGTGGCTGGACAAAGCTGGACTGAAAGACAGCACAGAGGCACTAATCATGGCAGCACAAGAACAAGCTCTGAGTACAAGATCCATAGAGGCTGGGGTCTATCACACCAGGCAAGACCCCAGGTGCAGGCTGTGTAAAGATGCCCCAGAGACAATCCAGCACATAACAGCAGGGTGCAAGATGCTAGCAGGCAGGGCATACATGGAACGCCATAACCAAGTGGCCGGCATAGTGTACAGGAACATCTGTGCCGAGTATAACCTGGAAGTCCCGAGGTCAAAATGGGAGATGCCCCAAGGGTGATGGAGAATGACCGAGCTAAGATCCTGTGGGACTTCCAGATGCAGACGGACAAAATGGTGGTGGCTAACCAACCGGACATAGTGGTGGTAGACAAACAGAAGAAGATGGCCGTAGTGATCGATGTAGCGGTTCCGAATGACAGCAATATCAGGAAGAAGGAACACGAGAAGCTGGAGAAATACCAAGGGCTCAGAGAAGAGCTCGAGAGGATGTGGAGGGTGAAGGTAACGGTGGTCCCCGTGGTAATCGGAGCACTAGGTGCGGTGACTCCCAAGCTAGGCGAATGGCTCCAGCAGATCCCGGGAACAACATCGGAGATCTCTGTCCAGAAGAGCGCAGTCCTGGGAACAGCTAAGATACTGCGCAGGACCCTCAAGCTCCCAGGCCTCTGGTAGAGGACCCGAGCTTGAAGGATAAACCACCCGCAGGGGCGAGATGGGTGTTTTTTTTTTTTTTTATATATATGTGTGTACAAATCGGTGAAGCAGGCAAGATGGCGCCAGTGTGCACAGCAAGCCGTCTCCGCTTCCCCGAGTTCTATCTGTTGTTGGCTATTTTATTTTCCATGTTTCCTGGATGTTACCACACTAATTGTTTATGATCGTCAAACGCTGTTGGATCTCCGACCTCTGAAACATCAACCAGCACACCCGTACTGGAAACTGGGAAATGACACTCCGTTTCCCACAGACACGACTGCGTGCGTACACCGCTTGCCGTTTTTCCTCCCCGCTAAGAAATGGCCCAGACGACGGGGAAAACGGAGCGGCATCCGGACTCGCATCAAAGCCTATTTTAAATTACATGGAATAACCAACTACCATGCCATCTCGGATATCTTTCAACCCTTATTTTCTTCCCACAATCAGCACATGTTAAGGTTCCAAAATATAGGGAAGTAAATACAGGCGGAATGCAAGTAACCACACTGGTCCAAAAGGTGAAGACGATGATTTTTAATGAAAAGACACGCGTGGGAGAATGAGCTGACTCTGTAAGCAGAGAGCCCCACAATCTCATCCTCCGAACATCAAACTACAGTTTTATATGCATCAGAGTATATTTAGTGACGCCCCCTCGTTGCGTCATCACAAAACCACAAATGTTCTGTTTGACAACTTGTGACACAATTAAAAGAACATCACGTCTTCGCCTCCATGCAGATGTTTTCCCCCACACCGCTGTCGCTTATCGCTGGAATCAGCAAATCGGTTTCCTGAAACAGCTCGGTCGCGTATACCGGCACTCTTACAGTTATAGCAGAATTAAATCTGAACTCTTTACCACAAAATGAGCCTACTACTATGTGTATGTATGTATGTGGTTATGTCACCACCGCAGCTGCACTTTGTCTCACCTCTCACCTCAGACAAAGGCCAGCACATACACAACTGAAACTGATGTGTAATATATTGAATAAATGTCTTACTTAAATGGTACTACTTAAAACTTAATCAAAGAATGTAAACAAATAAAAGATCATAAAAATAACCTGATATACATGTCTTGTAAGCGTGTGTTGCGATCCTTCCACAGCTCCAGTCAAAGTCACAGTAGATTGGCTGATCATAACGCCAACCAAAAGTTTTTGACCCTCACTTGACCAAGGAGCGACAGCTCTTTACTAAGCACAAAATGCAATTATGTATAAATGATTATAATCATTTTCATAACAGAAGTTCCAGCGGTTTCAAAAGTTGCCAATATGTTCGCTCCTCCTAATATAGTCTAAAAGCAACCCCAAGCAAAACAATTTAAACTTTCCCCTATAAATGATCCCTCTAACTAAGTGTGTGTGTGTGTGTGTGTGTGTGGTTACGTGTATGTCTATGTGCTAACCACAATCGCACCCCATTTCACCTGCCGACTAGCTCCTCAGAATAACTTTCACTCAGACTCTGGTTTTGGTTTCACTTCCTGCAAAGCATGTAACTTCAAAAAAACATGTAACTTCCTGTCTTATTTTGGCACAGAGTTACTCTTTCACACTGCAGTCTGCATATAAACATTTAAGAATATAAATCCAACTCAACAGTTTAAAGTGGTTATAACTGCACCTGTAATAAAAACTTAATTGGGTGCCAATGTGTTTAAACATCTAAATGCAATATCACTATTAATAAATGCGTCAATGCAGATGCTTGTTATATGATTATGATGCAATAGCAGTAACAAAATAATGAAACTAGAAATAATAAAATGAAATAATAAAAATGGCAGAAAAATAACACCTCAATTCCTCACACACACCATCAGACTATTCCATCATCGATGGACCCACCAAGTCGGACAACTTGCTCACTCGGAGTTACCGGCCGATCATCTACCAACTAGAAGCTGGATGCGGGCTTGTGGTGGTGGCGTGAACCACAGCAACTTACGTCTGCTGAGGCGTGCTCCGAACAACAATGAGATGACTACGATCCAGATGGCTGTGCTGAATACCAGATCGCTGGCGAACAAGTCCTTCGTCCTGAATGATTTTTTTCTCTCTTCCGAGCGGGACTTCCTATTCCTGACAGAAACCTGGATCCGCCCCGGTGAGTCCGTCTCCCTATCGGAATTTCTTCCACCGGAATGTACTTTTGTTAGCACCCCTAGGACCTCGGGCAGAGGTGGAGGACTAGTCACGGTTTTTAAAAATAAATTCCGTGTGCGTCAGCTTCCCCCTGCCATATTCTGTAGCTTTGAGGTGCAACTACTTGAGCTGGTCGGCTCCTCCCCGACTCTCTGTGCGGTGGTATATCGTCCACCAAAATTCAATAAGGATTTTATCTGCGAGTTCGCTGACTTTCTAGGAAATCTCTTTGTAAGCTATGACTGTATTCTTATCACTGGTGATTTTAATATCCATGTTTGCTGTGAGTTGGACCCACTGGTCAAGGACTTTCTTGCCCTTATAGACTCTTTTAACCTTACTCAGTGGGTCGGTAAACCAACCCACATTAAGGGCCACAGGCTGGACTTGGTACTGTCCTACGGCCTGGACATTTGCATCACGGACATTTACAACTCTGGGATCTCGGACCATTTCCCGGTTTTGTTCAACGTCAACATGTGTAATATGGAGCTGAAACGTGAGGGTCCTGTGCAAAATATACGTATGATCAATTCGGAGACTATTGCCCAGTTCTCTATGGCCCTGACTAACTCTGCCTTCTACGATGCAAACTGTAATACAGCTACACCGGTTAACGAACTCGTTAACTCTTTCATTGCCACTTGTACTTCTATCTTAGACACTGTGGCTCCTTTAAAGACTAAATGCCTTAAACCGTCTCGCCAACCATGGCTGAATGACTGCACCCGTACTCTCAGACGTGAATGCTGCCAAGCTGAGAGGAGATGGAAGAAAGACAAACTTCAGATCTCCTTGGACATTCTTCATAATTGCCTGAAGAAATATCAGAAGGCTGTCAAAACCGCAAAAGCCTCTTTTCTATCGGAGATCATTGCGATTAATAGTCATAAGCCACAGGTTCTTTTTAGCATTTTTAACTTGTTGATAAATCCACTCTCTGCCATTCAGACTGAGACCTCCCAAGCCTTATGTGAGAAATTCCTAAACTATTTTTTAGATAAAATCACAGCACTAAGATCCTCATATTTACCCATTGTAGACACATCTTCAACATCTGAACCCTCATCGGTCTTAAAACAGTTTGAACCTGTATCCTTTCTGACTCTTAAGGAAATAATAGGTCAAACGAAAAACTCTAACTCCCGTCACGATGTGCTTCCCTCTCGCATTATCAAAAGTGCCCTGAACACTATAGGACCCTGCATCTCACTTCTAATGAATTCATCACTCTTATCAGGCTGCGTCCCTGCTGTGTTCAAACATGCAGTCATTCAACCTGTTATCAAGAAAAGTAATCTTGATCCTAATGTCCTCTCAAACTATAGGCCGGTTTCTAAACTTCCTTTTATGGCGAAAGTCTTAGAGAAAATTGTTCTTAAGCAACTGCAATCCTTCTTAGAGGCAAATGGAATCAATGAAAAATTCCAGTCTGGTTTTAAACCTCACCACAGTACCGAGACAGCCCTACTGAGAGTTTTTAATGACCTCCTCGTAACTGTTGATACGGGGCGCCCTGTGGTTTTAGTTCTTTTAGACCTGTCCTCTGCCTTCGATACGGTTGATCACGACATCCTCCTTTCAAGGCTTGAACATGTAGTTGGTCTTAAAGGCAAAGTACTTTCATGGTTTAAATCATACTTAACTGAGAGGTCTTTCTCTGTCTCTATGGGGAATCATTCCTCCCCCTCCGCACCCCTCCATTGTGGTGTGCCCCAGGGGTCTGTGTTAAGTCCTACGCTGTTCTCTTTATATTTGCTACCCCTGGGACAAATTTTCAGAAATCATAATATTTCTTTCCATTGTTATGCGGATGATATCCAAATCTACTTCCCACTGGATTTGGATCTCCAGTCCCCGCTATTGCCGTTACTCAACTGCCTGTGTGATGTTAGAGACTGGCTACTGCACAACTCCCTCACCCTTAATGAAAACAAAACAGAAATTATCATCTTTGACAGTCACATGCCCTTGAAACAGCTATCGGAGACCTTAGGATCCTATGCCAGTCATCTATCATCTACTGTCAGGAACCTTGGAGTAGTGTTGGATAGTTCCCTCAAATTAGATAAGCAAGTGGCTGCAGTGGTGAAAACCAGCTTCTACTAACTGCGCCAAATTTCTAAAGCAATGCCCTACCTACGACACAATGACCTTGAAAAGCTCATTCATGCTTTCATAACTTCAAGATTGGACTACTGTAATTCTCTTTATTTAGGCCTCCAACTTTCCCTCATCCAACGCCAGCAATTAGTCCAGAACGCCGCAGCACGCCTTTTAAGCGGCACCAGAAGACATGACCATATCACACCCACCCTCACCAACCTTCATTGGCTCCCTGTCAAATACCGTATCGTTTTTAAAATTCTTTTATACACTTTTAAAATTTTAAATAACCTGGCACCCAGTTATTTGATCGACCTCCTTAATCTATACATCCCCACGAGAGCACTCAGATCCTCTAACCAGGGGCTCTTAATGCAACCAATGTCTCGACGGAAGACTAGGGGTGATCGTGCTTTTGCTTTTGCCACACCAAAACTCTGGAACAGCTTGCCGTTTGATGTCCGTGCGTCGGAATCCATCCAATCCTTCAAATCACGGTTAAAAACCCATCTGTTTAAGCTTGCCTTCCAAACAACTTAGTTTTAACTTTTCCCCGGTTCATGCTTGTTGTCACGTCACCATTCTATAACTGTATTTCTATTGCTGTCAATTGTATTTCCTGCTCTTTTATTGCTGTAACCCGCAAATGCGGCTCATCTGTGAAGCACTTTGTTGTACTCGTGACTTTTAAATGTGCTATAGAAATAAAATTGAAATTGAAATTGAATTGAAATATATATCTATGTGTGTGTGTGTATATGTATATATATACAGTTAAGCCCATAATTATTCATACCCCTGCCAAATATTGACTTAAAGTTACTTTTGTTCAATATGCAAGTTCTTTTTTGAGCAGAAATGACACAGGTGTCTCCCCAAAGATAATAAGATGATGTACAAGAGGCATCATTGTGGAAAAAAATATTTCTCAGGTTTTATTTATATTTTAGCAAAAAGTATCATGTCCAGAATTATTCATACCCTTCTCAATAATCAATAGAAAAAAGCCTTTATTGGCTATTACAGCAATCAAACGCTTCCTATAATTGCAGACCAGCTTTCTGCATGTCTCCACAGGCATTTTTGCCCATTCATCTTTAGCAATGAGCTCCAAATCTTTCAGGTTGGAGGGTCTTCTTGCCATCACCCTGATCTTTGGCTCCTCCACAGATTCTCAATTGATTCAAGTCAGGACTCTGGCTAGGCCACTGCAAAACGTTACTGGTGTTGTCTGCTAACCATTTCTTCACCACGTTTGCTGTATGTTTTGGGTTATTGTCGTGCTAAAATGTCCATTGGTTCCCAAGGCCAAGTTTTTCTGCAGACTGCCTGATGTTGTTGTTGAGAATCTTCATGTATTGCTCTTTTTTCATGGTGCTGTTTACTGTGATTAGGTTCCCTGGTCCATTGGCTAAAAACACCCCAAAAGCATTAGGTTCCCACCACCATGTTTGACAGTGGGGATGGTGTTCTTTGGGTTGAAGGCTTCTCCATTTTATGTTAAATGATCACAATGATGCCAACATCATTGTGACCAAATAATTCAATTTTTGTTTCATCTGACCATAACACTGAAGACCAGAAACCTTCTTCTTTGTCCAGATGAGCATTTGCAAAGGCCAAATGAGCTTTTGCATGCCTTAGAAGTGCCTGGAGAAGTGGCGTTTTCCTTGGTCTGCATCCGTGGAACCCAACAGTGTCCGTTGGACTGTCTGGCTTGAGACATTGCCACCAGCAGAGCCCAGATTCACCAGAATGGCCTTGGTGGTGATCCTTGGATTCTTTTTCACCTCTCTCACTATCCTCCTGGCCAGCACAGGTGTCACTTTTGGCTTCCGACAACGTCCCCTCTGAGATTTCCCACAGTGCGGAACATCTTGTATTTTTTAATAATACTTTGCACTGTGGCCACTGGAACTTGAAAACATTTGGATATGGCCTTGTAGCCCATTCCTCACTTGTGAGCAGCCACAATGCGCAGCCAGCCGCAGGTCCTCACTGAGTTCCTTTGTCTTAGCCATGACTGTCCACAGACCACCTGCAGAGAGCTGCTGTTTTTCACCTGTTGAGTTGATCAAAACAGCTATTTCCAATTAATCAGGGTAATTAGGATGCTTTAGAACAGCTTTGACTATTTGGAATGGTATTGAACTTTGGATTTTCCCAGAGACTGTGACAGTTTGTAAAGGGTATGAATAATTCTGGACATGATACTTTTTGCTCAAATGTAAATAAAAGCTGAGAAATATTTTTTTTCCACAATGATGCGTCTTGTACATCATCTTATTATCTTTTGTGAGACGCCTGTGTCATTTCCAGTCAAAAAATAACTTGCTAGTTGAATAAAAGTAACTTTAAGTCAAAATTTGCCAGGGGTATGAATAATTTTGGGCTTAACTGTATATGTATATGTATATATAATTATTATATCTACGTATAATAATTATACATTTATTAATGCACTGCAGTGATTTGTATGTAACTTTATAAGTCTATGGTGTGTTTCTGACTCATTCTGTGCATAAAATTGAAAGAAAATGATACGTAAATATAAAAGTTTCATTAAAATGATGCATGTTTTAATTGATAAACATATTTAGATGCCAAAAAGTTCTTCACACAGAAATTCACACAAAATTTCCATCAAGTTGTACCAGAGTTGATCAGAAGCCCGAGTGTTTGACAACTTTGTATTGTTTCACTGCCCAGAAGGATTTAAAAAGATCAGATTTCTTAATAAAAATCACTAACTTGTCTCTAGTCCACAGTTTGTCAAAGGTCACTCTACAATGAATTAAACAATGAAATTAGTTGGAATATTAGAGCAAATCACTTTATTTAAACACTGGAAACATAAACTCCTTGCATGTGTTTACTGTTTCATTCATTATGCATTTACTGATAATCTAATGTATAAGAAAGCCCAGTATTTTATTAATGTGTTTAGTTTAGAAAAGATGATTTAACTTTTAAAAACACCAGAAAATCAAACTGTTCCTAAATGTATGGGAGTAAAATGTAAAACATTCACCTCGTAGAGCTAAAATGTTATGAAGACTGATTACTCAGGTAAAGTATTTCGAGCTTGTATTTAAATACAAGACTTGAGTAAATGTGCTGAGTTACATTCCTCCACTTCAAACAAACAGATGGAGCAACACAGCAATAACACAGAGAGAGGTGAAGTGAGTGAAGTGGGTCAGGTTTTCACTGCTGCCAAACAGAGTGCCCTCTAGGGACAGTAAGAAAGAGAAACTGTCAGAGGGGCCCTCAGGGGCAGGTGGGCCCTCAGGGGTGGGGGGGCCCTCAGGGGTAGTGAAAGTGTCAGGGACAAAGGTAGGGATGGTTGTAGGTGGTGATGTTGGACAAGTGAAGTTTAAGTCACTGTCGGTTTCTGGGGAGGTGAAGGTAACAAAGTCAGGTGGTGTCCCGGTGACGGTGTCATTGATCCATTTCTCGTATTGGGACACACGGGTGTAGACTGAAGGTCCGTAACAATTGCTGTAACTCGTAATTCCAATCTGGACCCAGCCTGATTCTGAATACACCATGAGTGGTTCTCCTTGATCTCCCTGTGAAAAGAAATTCATAAACATTGTGAAGTCAAGTTGGTAACCTTTAGAAGAACATCTGTCTCTGATATCTATCCTGCTGAAGCATTAACTTCAAACTAACCTGTTAGATTTACTTATCAGTGAGAACATTTCTATCAGTTTCATCTGATATCTGAGCTGTTCTTCTGTTACTGGCTCTATGGTGTAACTGGCCTTCATTAGCTCATATACAGGACACAGGATGAAACAGCCAGCTTACACCCAAAGTTAATTAGAGTCTTCCAGGAAGTGTGAAGCAGTCCTACAAGCTGTACTGAGACACGCAGCGAGCTACTGACAAATGTATGAAAGAACGGTTGCTTCCAGTGCTGACACTGAAGCTGATGCTGAAGCACCATAATTGTATGGAATGAAACGATGATCAGGGGTTTGTATAAAACCTTTAGCAGATTAACAATAATTATACAATGTTGATCCCTGACACAAAGACTTAAAAAACTGTAAGTAAAAGTAATCCATTACATAGCATGGACCCTTCCATCCATATTTGGGCCAGGTGCAGGTAACGTTCTCTGTAATCTGTGGGAACCAGTAGTAGTAGTTGTAGTAGTGGTTTCCAAAGTAGCATCTGCACTCATTGTTTCCCAGTATTGGCACATTAACTTCCTGCAGGATGTTGGGAAATCGATAATCTAATTGGAGAGAAAAAGGTAAGACTCTTAAGGAACCCGTCATCAGTATTGTTAAATGAATAGATAAATAAGCATTTTGTAACTTACTATCATCAAACCCAAAACCAGTGACCCAGCTGCTGGTCCCATTGTAGAAAGTGCTGTCTTCTGAGGCCAAGGAGATCGGGTGAATGTATTCTGTGAAATCCACAGGTTCAGACAGCTTCAGAAGACAAATGTCGTTCTCATTTGTAGAGTAGTAGTAGTAGGAGGAGTAGTAGGGACGTTGAGAATGGCAGACGATGTCTTCCACTTTCCGAGTCACCTCATTTGGACTTAAATCTGACTGGTTGTAGCGTCCCAGATAAACCACTGTGTTGTAACTTGTACTTTATACACACAAGAAAAAAAAAATACAGAACAAAGATGGTAAATGGAGTGGTACTGGTACAAAATGGTCCTTTGTACTCAACATAAGGAGTCACAAAGCGTCTTTCACCCACTCACACAGTCACACAGTGCTTTTATCTGTCGACTTTGTATCTAACAGACACAAACTAATAGTAAAAAGTAACTGTCATGCACAACACTCTACAGTTACTATCATCATCATCATCATTACCATCTACAGCAAAACTGTAAATGTAAAGTTAAACAAGGACTCACGACGGTAAGCACTGAGCAGCTGTCAGGACCCACTGCTCAGTGATTAGGGAACCTCCACACTGGTTATATCCATAAGGTCCATACGTTACTACCACGGCATGCCAGGGCCACTTTCCTGGTGCTGCATCTTCACCTCCCAGGATTCTGCTGCTTATACCAGCTGCTCCACAGGTTGACAGAAGAAAAGAGACCACAGTTAAACAGTGAGTGGTCAGCCGTAACATTAAAACCTGTCAGAGGTGACAGATAGTGGTAATCGTCTCTGATAGGCTAGGCTCCATCTAAACATATTAAATCATCTACTTATACACCGACTACTTTTTAGCTTCAGAGTTTAAAGGAAAACTTCAAACTTGTAAAAGGTTTTTTCCTTACCAGGCTGCTGCGAGTGACAACCTGAAAATTAGAAGATAAAGATCAATAAGAGAACAGCAGGTGGTGCTGTGCATCTGTGAGAAAGGAAATACTTCAAAGCAGGCTTGCTGAAAATTAAGATACTTTGTTGTGTTAAAACTTTGAAATGTTGACATTTAAGTTGAGTTTACAGATTTTTAAATGAAAAACAGCTTTTAATAAAATTTGTCCCCGGCCAAGACAAACTGATGTTGATGACATTGTTCCTTTTGCCAGGAAACCTTTAGCCTCGCGGTACCCTTCATAATTGATCATGTTAATTAGTAATGTTGCACTAGACTTATGCTAGTTTATCCAGTATATTCAATCAGTGTCGCAACACATCGGTTTATTTGTTATATTACTTATTTCCATCCATCCAGTCTGTCCTGCTGATCCAGTTTAGGTCTCAGGGGGCATTCAGATGGACAAGGCAAGCATTCATACTCACGTTCACACCTACGGACAATTTAGAATCACAAATGAACCTAATGTGGCAGGGGTGTGGTCTCCCGGGTGTAAACAAGGCGCTGAAAACACTGTTGGTCAAAATAAAAGGGCTACCACAGACAATCAAACGCTGTGTGGGTCTCTATCATCTCACCACAAACTGCAGATCTTTAGAGTCCCGGAGAACACGCAGACTAAACACGGCGTGATTATGCTGCAGCCACGGTGCTAACAACCGTGCTAGCGTGTTGTTACTTTGTATCACAGGTGTTAACAATGATCACTTTACACATTGCATGTTTCCTCCTTTACTGTTGAGTGACAGCCAGCCTACAGAGACACTGATCTGTTGCCCCCTAAATGTTTAATGATATGTTTAAAAATCATATAAACATTTTATCATTAAGATAGTTATTATCATGAAACATAATATGTTTATATTTATTACATTTTATAGACATCACCTGGATCTTTAAAATAACCGTCCAGATAATGTTAACGAAAACGTTATTAATCAACTAATAAACACAGTGAGAGGAAAATGGATGGAAAAACTCATTATTTTAAAATGTTACTGAAATCAACACTTGTCAACAACTTGAAAAAAATAAAGTACTTATCTGATGTGAAATGTCTGAACTTTGTAAGTGAACTCTTAAAATGAAATAAAAAACCTCAGTGTACAGAGTAAAAATGAAGAAATCTGGATTGCTAGAGATGATCCAGTAATTCCATTATGACATTAGTCAGTATCGAGACGAAAACTTTATTATTACAATAATTAATATGTAAAATCTGTTAAATGTTTTAAAATATTTAATATTTAATTATTATACATGATACTATCATCTATCAGTGCATCAGTTTTCTTTGGCTTATCCAATATTATGTTTTTAACACAAATTATCATCATTGTTATTATTGTTACTATTAGTAGTACCTGTACTTAATGACCTATTTCTTCTACCCTGAAAACTCAGAAATGAAGAAGAGGTTTAAAAAAAATGAAACTTTCTTTCTCACCTCTCCATAAGAGAATGGTCGTCACAGTCATACAGGACAGGAGGTGATGGAGAGCCATTGTGAACTGCACCTCTATGATGGTATCAGTGCCTTTAAATACCCAAAGTTTATTGAGCTCCACCCAGAGCTGCACTCTTTCTTGGAAAGCTGCTGCATCAGTGATGAAGTCAAACAGGTGGTAAAGATGTGCTTCCTGTAATATTGTGAAAGACACATCGCAGACATCACAACAGATGGGTTTTACTGGTGAACACATTATTTTCTACTTCATTGAGATAAAGGCACAGCCTAGTCTTCCATGTTATTCAGACTCATTATCAGTTTAATGAATGCATATTCTGCTGCAATCAACCTCAGCTGAATCTTATCACAGAAACCTTCTTTGCAGAATTTGTGTAAAGTTCTTTGAGTGATCAAGATATAATAGAAAAGCGCTGTATAAGAACCAGTCGTCCATTTACCATTTTATTCACTTTTAATCACATATCTCTACATTTTCACTTGATCATCACCGCCTTTGTTTACATGGACCCTGCAGGGTCACCCAGTAAACAGTGCTTTTTGGATGAAGAGATGGAAGAAATAAGAGGGAAAAAAAAGTCTCATTTGCCTTATGATTCGATTTAGTAGAACTGTTTGAACTGTGTCCAAGAGTTTACATTTTAAATAATTATTGTGGTAAAACAATATTCTTCACTTTTTATTTATCGTGTGGATGTGGTTCAGTCCAAAAGTAAAACGAAAACAAACATGTCTGACAACATTTCTATCATTGCTTCTGTCACCTGTTCTTCCAAGTACACCTGTGAGACTACTCAGGATGGGTGGGTCTGAATATGAGCTGGGAAATGTCCAACTAGTTTCTTATGTCATCTGCCTACATTAACAGTGTTGTTACTGACTGAATCAAACCAACAAACTAAGTGTTTTTAATAAAATTTGATGCTACTTGCTGGCATGATGTGCACACCCACTAGGTCCCCCAGGACCCTCAGTTTTGTCCCCCATCTTTAAAATTGTTCTTAGCCCCCTGCAAATATTTGGAAGCATTGTCCTTTTTCTCTTCCGATGTAATATTTTATGTGTTTTATATCAAAAATTCACATACCCCTAGTTTTTATTGGTTTGCCTCATCATCAGCACCTGGTGCATTCACATTTTCCTCCAGGAAAATAAACATGAAAATAAAATTGTGGTGAGCACTGCGTTTGAATGAAGGGAGGAAAAGGTGCAGAGTAAAAACAAACTATTCAAGCTTGTCTGAGAGTTTGCATTCAAAATATTTATTCTGTGAAAAGAATAATGTTCACTTTCTCTTCAGCTTCTCTGAAATGTTTTTATCTCTCCTGGAGATGCCATCGCCAGGCTGAGAAGCAGGTCTAACAACATTTGTACCATTGTATCTGCTGTGGGACTGGAATGTCACCAGTCTGTTTTGAACACATTCACACAGTTAATAAAGGAGATGATAAATGTTCTACTGAGAAAAGTACAGGTTAACAGAAAGTGACAGCTCACAGTATCTGCTGCCAACCACACCGCTGACACGTCTGCCGTCGCGGTCTAGGGGTACAGGAGTGCCACATAAGGGTTTAAGAGGAAGGTGACCCCGCCCTGGTCCCCAAAGCCATACCCAGAAGATAATTTACAAGTTAAGGTGATTTTATTGCTACCAAACTGAAAGCTTTAACTCCGGGGTGAACAAAGGCCAAATTAACAAACACAACAAGCCAAAAAGGGAGGTGCTGCCTAGGAACCAGCCAAGGTCCAGGCTGGTTCACAGAGGTGGTCGAGTGTTTGGGGTCATAGCGCCTGAACTGTGGAATAATCCACCCCAACACATGAGACAGGCTCCTGCTGTCAGTCTTTTTAAATTTCATCTTTAAACACGTTTGTATTCACTGGCTTTTAATACAGTATGAGAGTTATTTTGTATTTGATACTAATATTATTAATTATTTTATATTTTTGTACAGCACTTTGGTCAGTGTTGCTGTTGTAATTAAATGTGTTGTATAAATAAATAACAATAAACAATCTAAACCCTGGGTGGAACAAAAACCAAACTAAAGACAAGTGTTAGCCCTAACTCTCTGATTGAATAAACAAGAGAAGAAAACAAACAATAAGGCCTCTCTGCTCATTTACAAGTGAAACTATCTCCACCTGTATACAAAGCTTAATGAGCCTCTGAAGTCACACACAAAGGTTTGTCACAGTTGGTGTGGAGGCCAAGGACGGGTCTGCAGCTGCTGCAGTGGGACTGCTGCTGGGTTTGTAAAACAGCCAAACTCCACCCATCCAAACTCCACCCATCCCATTGGTTCCAAACAGATGATGGAACCAATCAGCAGCTGCCAGCTGCCCAATCAGGAGGGACCTGCAGAGACTCTTAAAGGTACAGGACTCACACAAAACAAAATCCAGCCCAAAATATGGCCAGGGCCGTAACACCAAGGGCTGGACTGGGGCAAAAAATGAGCCCGGGCATTTTGACTAGAGACGGGCCCCCCAGGTATTATTGCAAAAGCCATAAAGCCTTTGAATGAAAACAGACGCTGTTGTGACAGTCATGTACACTGTCTTGTTGGTATATGTATGATTTCTATACATTTTACATCAGATGATAACTTTGGTTGTAAGATTCAGATAATTATTTATTAAAAGCGAGACATTTTAAATGACAATAAGAAAGTATTTTTTTGTGCCCCCCTCTCCCTGTTAATGCCCTACCTGGCCCCCTGGCAAAACTTTGCTAGACCCGCCCCTGCACAGTTACCAGCTGTCAGCTACATAGAAAAGGATCCTGGTGTTATTTGTCTCTCAGAAACAGTTCATAACTTCCCTTCAACTCATTCATGTCACCTAACAGGTAAACCTGTTTCTCCATCACCTGTTCAGCTCTGATGATTCAGTAAGGACATCTCCTGGTTTCATCTTCATGTTTCCCTCTCACCACATATCCAAACCGACATCATGACCAGCAGCTTTTACAGCTGTGGCTTCAGCAAACATCAGCTGATACTAGAAATTAATATTAAATAAATTCTAACAACAGCTGATCAAGCTTAAACGTGCTGCCGTTTTTTTTTTTTTTTTTTTTTTTAACCTGTCCCGTTTGGTTCTTTTGCCATCAGAATTATTGTCTAAAGGCGAAGAAAGATGCCCAAAGGATTTACTTTACCAAATGGACCATCCCAGCCTTGCCGTAATGGTCCATTTGATTCACCTTTTATCGTTTATTTTATTTTCACTTGCTGAATACGGGACAGACTTGACTGGGAGAAAGAAAGAGGGAAAGAAAAACAGCTGAGAAGAGGGATGGGGAAAAAGGGCAAAAACCAACAGAATAAGCAGACAAAAAATACATGTATCGATCACCTGGATCGAAAAAAGAAAAGCAAGCAGAAGAAAACGAGAGTAATAAACAACATCACAATGATATATGGGAATATGACAGTAAATACTAAATATTAAACATTATTGTGCAGCACGTAAGATCGACAGCGCACAGTGTGCTTTGAGGTAAGAGCCAAAAAGGGTGTAGTTTGTGTGTGTGATCACCTGTGTGTACACCTGTGAGCATGGACGCGCTTGTTTTTTTTTAAAAGGTTCCTTCATGTAATGATCTGCTAGAGGGTGTGGGGGGGCCACTGCCCCGTCCTCCAGGGCATGAGGCAGGTATGGAGGAGATCAAATATCCAGACATCCAGAGGCCCCCAGAACACAAGAGACCAAGGAAGACCAACGGAGGGGCAACCGCGCCACTGTCCCTGAAAGAGCTGAGGAGAGCCCCAGATGAGGGGTCACTCAGCAGCCGCGGAGCAGAAGTCAGGGGGGGTTGCAGTGACGTGCCCGTGAGCTCCGTCGGCAGCCAGCTGTGACTGAGTGACCGAGCCCCGGGCCGAGAGGCCGAGGGCACCCCACCTCCGAAGTGGCCCGAGCGAGCCCCAGGCTCCAGGCCGCGATAAGCAGCCGCCAAGGAGTGAGCCGGTGGGTACCTGGACGCCCACCCCCGGACACAGAGAACCACCAATGCACCGATGTCTGAGGGCGTCCGCCACTGGCAGGGGAAGTGGTGGGGGGAGATAGGCCTCCAAACCTTGGAGGGCCTTAGATGTCCCCAGAGAGGTGGCGTCTGATACCCAACCTGACATATAGACACAGACATACAGGCACACACAGATACAAACATTCATTCCCACCCTCATGCTCTCATAAGCAATTATTCCACACTCAACCAACATGGAGACAGACATAAAGAGACGCTGTACACACAATCACTCTCCCCAAGCGTACTCTGAGCCCCGGGTCTAGGTACCCTTGCCCCTGGAGGGGGAAACTGCACCCAGACCCAGGTGGTGTTACCCTTTTCCCTGCGGTGGGGAGAAGCAGACCGCCCCAACTCCGCAGCAGCAGGGAGACCCCACATTCCAGACCCCAGTCGGATGGCCAACTCCTCCTCCTAGCCCCCCCGCTCCAGCAGGCTGCAGAGAACGGGGGTGTAGGAAGACTCCAAACCTCCCTCCACCCGCTCATATGTACTGTTGATGTATGTGTGTTCTAAGGTGCATTTAAAACCCAGGAGGGCATGGAGCTACCTGCCAGAGCAGTAGGTAAGCGCATAGCCCCTCCTGCTAGCCCTCAATGTCTACGTGTATTTAAAATTGAGAGGTGGGCAATGATGCCAGGGGTGAGGTGTACACCCTGATGGTAATTTGGATTCTGTGTAGCGTGCCCACCCCCAAGATCCTATATGTATGTGTAATGAGAGTGTGAGTAATGTGAATGTCTAAGTTGTGGGATAAAATTGAGGCAGAGGCAGCCAGAAGGGGACAGAGGGGGGATGTCTCCTCTGCACCCTGGTGACACACCCCACCCCAAGGCCCTCCATGTGTGGGTGATTGTGGTGGAGCGGGAAGAGGGAGGCAGCTGGAGATGGGGAGGGAAGGAAGGAGGGGCAGTGACCCCTCCTGGGGCCAGTTCCCCGCTGACCCCAGTAGGCACCCCATACTCTGCAACCCGCCAGGAAAGGGGCCCAGGCCCATCCGGACCGGGGCCCAGTGCAGCAGCACCGCCCGGCCCCACAGAGCCCGGGACAGTACACCTGACCCCACCACAGAGAAAACTGCACCCACCCCATCTTCCACTCATCTTCCAGACTACACAAGGCAATAGACGCCCAGGCTGAGATCTTCCTCCACCTCTCCTGTATCTCCCCCTCCTGCAGAGAGAGTTCCTGAAGAGAGGAAAGCTCCTGCAAGATGTGACAACCTCCCCTACCAGTTAAAGAGCCCCCCAGGTGGCTCGATGCACCGGCGGCACCCTGCGCCAGGACTGGGCCCCCATACACCCACCCGCCCACAACCCCGGCAACACACCAACCAGGACCCAAGCCCCTGAGGCCCGGCCAGGGCCCCAGCCCAGAGACGGAGCGCCCCAGAACCTCACGCCCATCCCGGACCCACCCAGGGGCAGCCAGGCTACCAGGTCAGTAACCCACGTGCGTCAGCACAGACCCTCCCCTAGCCCCGCTGCATGCAGCCACGAGGAAACCGTCACCTAAGAGCCAACAGAGCCCCTAATTGGCCATGACCGCCACCCCGGGTTGAGCCCCCCAAGGAAGATGCTCCTGGGGAACCCCCCGATGCCCTAAGCCTGTCCCTACCCCCACACCAATCACAACAGTGAAGGTGGGACCAAACTATGATCCCCCACCCCCACTAGGTGATGGAGCAGATCAAAGGAGCCCAGAGCAATTGATCTGATGTGGTGGCAGAGGCTGTATCAAGACTAATGTAATCTAATAGATAATTTCTATATTGGTTAGAGTTAAGATTATTTTTATTTTTCCAGTTCATGAGGACTGTTTTCTTGGCTATGCATAGGGCAGTGAAAACCATATGGGCTATATTCTTTTCCGTAGTGACATTATCTAAGCTGCCCAACAAACACACTAAAGGGGAAGTTGGAATGTTACATTTCAGACACTTTGATAAGTCTTCACATATCTCGCGCCAAAACTTCTGAACTGGTGGACAGAACCAAAGAGCGTGGATATAATTGTCCGGTGAATTGGTTTGGCAGTGTGAACAGTTGTTGGTAGACGTAAAGCCCATCTTGAACATCCGATGACCTGTATAGTGCACTCTATGTAGTATTTTGTATTGAATTAATTGAAGACTGGGATTTCTAATTAGATGAAAGGTTTTTAAGCAAATCTGAGACCAGAAGTTTTGGTCTAAGTTAACTGATAAATCCGCTTCCCATTTTGCAATAGGAAGTGATATTGATTCATCTGTTTTAGAAAGCATTCTGTATAGTTTGGATAATAATTTGGGGGTTTTAAGAGTAAGAAATTGAACCACACTTGGTGGTGTTTGTAGTTCAACTTGACCTGGTTTAAATCTCTTTTTTATTATGGATTTAATTTGCTGATATTCTAAAAATCTTTTCTTGTTGATCCCATATTGTGTAACTAGTCTGTCAAATGAAATAAATTCTGTTCCTTCTGGTATATGTTCTAAATATTTGATTCCTTTACCACTCCAATCTGGAAAGTTTATCATATTATTGTTTTGTAATATGTCAGGGTTGTTCCAGATAGGTGTACGTTTGCATGGGATTAATGAAGACTCTGTCAACTTCAGAAACTCCCACCATGCTGTCAGAGAAGAGCTGATGTTGATGCTTTTGAAGCATTCATGTCGTTGGATGTTTGAGCTGATAAATGGTAGATCTGAAATCTCTAGATTATTGCAAAGTGCTTGTTCTACATCTAGCCAAGGTTCATCTAAGAGGGTATGTTTTTGCCATCCTGAGATAAATTGAAGCCTGTTGGCTAAGAAGTAGTGCTGAAAGTTAGGTAGTTCTAATCCTCCTTTATCCTTGGTCTTTTGTAGTTTTTTTTAAGCTGATACGTGGGGGCTTATTTTTCCAAAGGAATTTGGACATATATGAATCTAGAACCAATCTTGTGGCGGTTTAGTTGGGATCATTGAGAATAAATAATTTATTTTTGGTAATACCATCATTTTTATAGCAGCAACCCTTCCCATGAGTGATATGGGTAGACATTTCCACCTAGCCAGATCACCTTCTACTTTCTTTAAAAGTGGGATATGGTTTAATTTAGTTAGATCTGCAAGCTTGGGAGAAACATTAATACCTAAATATTTTATATTTCCCGACTGCAGTGGAGTAGAAGAGGAATTATGGAAGGAGCAATTAATCGGAAGGACTGTAGATTTTGACCAGTGTGGAATAAGGAATATTTTACTGCTACTTATACTTATTATTGGCATTATCATTGTATTAATTAACATTGCATTAAACCACATAACAAGCATTTGTAATAATACATATAATCAAGAAGCAGGCTTGAGTAAAGGCCTGAATGTATTCAGCAACCTGTTGCACTAGAGCTTGCTTGCCAACAGGTGACAGAAGAAGTTGTCCAGTCCATGGGGACTGCAAAGGCCGGAGATCATCGCCTTATTTGGAAGAAGATGCCAGAAAGGGGAACTTCTGTGTCTGCATTTATCTCTTATAATTGATCATTGTCTGTAAAAGAGGCAAATAATGTTCTTAAGATGCAAATTATGTGCTTGTAGACGCAAGAGGGGGCGTCATAATACCCTGATGTTATAAAAGCAATCTGAAGTGTATTTTTGGGTGGGGATTTACGACTGATGGTTTCCAGTGTACGTCTCCCCACGCTGCGTGTATTCATTAAAATCAATTGTTTGATCGACCTCTTTTGGACCATCATTGTTTTACTCTCGTCCTCAACCCGTAACACCAGTTAATTGAGTAATCTGATATTCTTGCAAAAGAGTTTATCAGTTCAATCACCCCAGAGATATTGGTTTGTGAATTTTGGAGAAAGAGTAACACATCATCCGCATAAAGGCTGATTTTATGTTCCACGTTCTTGCATTTTATGCCCTTAATTACTGAATTCTGTCTAATTGCTGCTGCTAGTGGTTTGATAAAAATTGCAAACAGTGAAGGGGAGAGTGGGCATCCCTGCCTGGTGCCCCTCAGGAGACAGAAGCTGGAGGATATTTGGTCATTTGTTTTGACACAAGCTGTTGGGGGAATTATATAATATTTTTAACCAGTTGATGAAAGAAGATCCAAAACCAAATTTGTGTAAAGTTGCAAATAGAAATTTCCAGTTAACTCTGTCAAACGCTTTTTCTGCATCTAAAGAAAATATAGTAGTTTCAAGGTTTTTACTGTATGAGTAGTCTATTGTTAGGGTTCAATGTTGAGAGAAGAATCCATAAATAACCACAGATCCAGGCGTGTGCAATTAGACAGCATTTTAATGAACACATGTGTGAGTTCAACAACCCAATCAGTGTTGAACTGTCTTTCTCATATTCAGACAACTGTTTTATGGGGTTAAGAATTGTACAGCCCCCTTTTCTGTTACTAGGCAGATTTACGTCACACCAAAACCACAATGACTTTTAACATAGAACATCATCTTCGTGTCGACGGCTGATGCTTCCTGTTAGCCCGCCGCTGTCGCTTATCTCCTGGAACATCATGTGCACTTCCTGTAGAAAATGTCACTCATACAGGCACAACTTTGCAGTCTAAAACTCATTTAGTAGGTAAGAGTTTATATCTGTGTGTGTGTACACGTGCAGGGGCGCGTGCATGCTGTGTACTGCGTACGTGTCATGACCTCTCACTATTTGTCTGTCTGTGCGTGCAGAGTTTGCATCTGCTTTCTGAACCTTAGTTGACCTCAACTTAAGCAACCAACCAGGCTCAGGCCATCCTATGTGTAATGATCTTAACTTCTATGTAAAATGTATAAACTCATTATACAAACTCAGACTCTGGTTTTGGTTTCACTTTTGCAAAGCCTGCAACTTCAAAAGCCTATAACTTCCTGTCTCATTTTGGAGTTACTCTTTCACCCTGCAGTCTGCATAAACATTAACATTAACATTAACATCCACCGTTTAAAGTGGTTCTTTTTACTGGACCTGTAATAAAAACTAATATGATACCAATATGTTTGAACATCTGAATGCATCTAGGAAAGCAACATCACTATTAACACTGAAATGTTAATGATGATTATAAAAATAGCAGCAACTAATAGCAGGACAATATTTCTCCTCTCGATACTATCAAATTAAGTAATATGCGTGTGTTTGTTGATGAGTGCCTACCTTTTATGAAACCAGTTTGGTCAGGATGAATTAAGAGGGGGATTATTTTCTCTAGTCTCTTCGAGAGAGCTTTGCAGATTATTTTGAGGTCTACATTTATAAGGGATATTGGACGATAGCTTGAGGGATATACAGGGTCTTTGCCTGGTTTTAGTAAGAGACTGATATTTGCAGAATTCATATTTGATGGAAGTCTGCTCTTTTCTTTGATTTCCAACAACGTTCTGTAAAAAACTGGTGCTAGAATCGTCCAGAATTCTTTGTAGAATTCTGCAGGAAAGCCGTCTGGACCTGGGGCCTTATTATTGGGCATACTTATCAGGGCTTCCTGGAGTTCACCTGATGTCAGTGGCGAATCCAGTGCCATTGCTTGAGAGTCTAATAATTTTGGGAGAGTTATGTTGTCTAAAAACTGATCAATTTCCTTTTTAGATGGGTTTATTTGTGGTGAATACAACATTTTATAGAAATCCCTGAAAATGTTGTTTATTTGTTTCGGTTCATATATTGTGTTCCCAGATTAATCTTGAATAGCACATATAGTTGTTTTTTCTTTATTTATTTTTAACTGGTTTGCTAGAAATTGACCGGATTTATTACTATGTTCATAATTTTGTAAGCGTAGTCTTTGTACTAAGAATTTTGTTTTTTTATCAATTATCTCATTTAATTCTAGTTTTGTTTTGCGTATTTTGTTCAGTGTTTCCTGATGTTGGTGGGACGCGTAGGCTTCTTCTAGTGATTTGATGGTTTTTTCTAATTCCTGAATGTTTTTGTTTTCTTTTTTCTTTTTATGTGATGAGAAAGAAATTATTTCACCTCTCATCACAGCTTTCCCTGCTTCCCATAGAACAGAAGCTGATGTTCCGGGAGTGTCATTAAAGTCTAAATATGAAGTCCATTCTTTTTTAAAATATTTAATAAAGTCTTCATCTTTAAGCAGCGATGTATTAAATCTCCAGTTTTTACTTGGCGTAGTATTATTCTTGTGCATTAGTGTTAAAGATACAGGAGCATGATCGCTGACAGCTATAGGGTGAATCTCAGTGTCTGAAATGTCACTCAGCAGTGAGCTGCTGACCAAAAAATAATCCAGACGAGAGTAGGAGTGATGAACATGTGAGAAGAAAGAATATTCCTTACTGTTGGGGTGAAGGGAGCGCCATGCATCGCAAAGACCAAAGTCGCTCATATACTGTTTGATTATATTTGTGGACTGCCAATTATGCTGAGTTCCTGCTGTATTGAGCCTATCCATTTCTTCATTTAGTCCAAGGTTGAGGTCGCCTCCAAGAACAAGTGTGCCATCTAATAATATCCTATTAGAGCGATTAGAACATGCTGTAGGTATTACAGGTACTGCACTGCAGTGGTTTGTATCATATCTATCAATTATGGTGTTCCACAGGGTTCAGTGCTAGGACCAATTCTATTTACATTATACATGCATCCCCTAGGCAGTATCATTAGAAGACATAGCATAAATTTTCACTGCTATGCAGATGACACCCAGCTCTATCTATCCATGAAGCCAGGTAACACACACCAATTAGTTAAACTGCAGGAATGTCTTAAAGACATAAAGACCTGGATGGCCGCTAACTTTCTGCTTCTTAATTCAGATCAAACTGAGGTTATTGTACTCGGCCCTGAAAATCTTAGAAATATGGTATCTAAGCAGATTCTTACTCTGGATGGCATTACCTTGGCCTCCAGTAACACTGTGAGGAACCTTGGAGTCATTTTTGACCAGGACATGTCCTTCAATGCACATATTAAACAAATATGTAAGACTGCTTTCTTCCATCTGTGCAACATCTCTAAAATTAGAAATATCCTGTCTCAGAGTGATGCTGAAAAACTAGTTCATGCATTCATTACTTCCAGGCTGGACTACTGTAATTCATTATTATCAGGATGTCCTAAAAACTCACTGAAAAGTCTTCAGCTAATCCAAAATGCTGCAGCAAGAGTCCTGACAGGGACTAGAAAGAGAGAGCAGATTTCTCCTGTTTTGGCTTCCTTCATTGGCTTCCTGTTAAATCCAGAATTCAAAATCCTGCTCCTCACATACAAGGTCTTAAATAATCAGGCCCCATCTTATCTTAATGACCTTGTAGTACCATATCACCCTATTAGAGCACTTCGCTCTCACACTGCAGGCCTACTTGTTGTTCCTAGAGTATTTAAAAGTAGAATGGGAGGCAGAGCCTTCAGTTTTCAGGCCCCTCTTCTGTGGAACCAACTTCCAGTTTGGATTCGGGAGACAGACACTATCTCTACTTTCAAGATTAGGCTTCAAACTTTCCTTTTGCTAAAGCATATAGTTAGGGCTGGACCAGGTGACCCTGAATCCTCCCTTAGTTATGCTGCAATAGACGTGGCTGCCGGGATTCCCATGATGCATTGAGTTTTTCCTTTCCACTCACCTTTCTCACTCACTGTGTGTTAACAGACCTCTCTGCATTGAATCATATCTGTTATTAATCTCTGTCTCTCTTCCACAGCATGTCTTTATCCTGTCTTCCTTCTCTCACCCCAACCGGTCGCAGCAGATGGCCCCGCCCCTCCCTGAGCCTGGTTCTTTTTTTTTTTTTTTTTTTTTTTTAACCTGTCCCGTTTGGTTCTTTTCCCATCAGAATTATTGTCTAGAGGTGAAGAAAGATGCCCAACGGATTTACTTTACCAAATGGACCATTCCAGCCTTGCCGTAATGGTCCATTTGATTCACCTTTTATCGTTTATTTTATTTTCACTTGCTGAATACGGGACAGACTTGACTGGGAGAAAGAAAGAGGGAAAGAAAAACAGCTGAGAAGAGGGACGGGGAAAAAGGGCAAAAACCAACAGAATAAGCAGACAAAAAATACATATATCGATCACCTGGATCACCTGTTGAGAAAGAAAAAAGAAAACAAGCAGAAGAAAACGAGAGTAATAAACAACATCACTATGATATATGGGAATATGACAGTAAATACTACTGTATATACTAATACCCTGAGCCTGGTTCTGCGGGAGGTTTCTTCCTGTTAAAAGGGAGTTTTTCCTTCCCACTGTCGCCAAAGTGCTTGCTCATAGGGGGTCATATGATTGTTGGGTTTTTCTCTGTATTTATTATTGTGCGATCTACTGTACAATATAAAGCGCCTTGAGGCGACTTTTTTTGTGATTTGGCGCTATATAAATAAAATTGAATTGAATTGAATTGAATTGAATTGAATCTAACTCTGCAGCTGAACTTCTATCTATATCTGAGTCTTTTAACTTTGTCCAACATGTCTCCAGTCCAACCCATTTAAAAGGCCAGACCTTGGACCTTGTTTTTTCCTTGGGCCTCAAGATTGGCAATGTGTTTGCTGAGGATGTACATTTGAGTGATCATAACTGTATCTTTGTTGAATTTAATTTTAGCTCTAAACAGACGCCTGTGAAGTTAAAAACTCATAGACACATCACAACTGAGACTACTGCTGAGAGGTTCTCCATTATGTTTGACAATTCTCTACTTTTTACTGGAAACGATGTAAATGTTCTTATTCAGTCTTTTAATAGGGAATGCACATCCATTTTGGATCAAGTGGCACCTATTAGAACAAGCTCGGCTTTACAAAAGAAGACATGCTCTTGGATAAATGAGTCTATCTTAAACTTAAGGAGAATATGCCGCAAAATAGAATGACTATGGAAGAAAACCAAACTTGAAGTACAAAGGCTCCATCTTCGAGATCTTATGCTCTCCTTAAACAACACGGTGAGAACTGTCAGATCAGAATATTTTTCTAGACTCATAACAAAAAACAAGAGAAATCCCAAGTTTCTTTTTGACAAAGTTAGTGCTATTGTCTCCAGATGTGGTACCTTTAGATGTACACTCTAAGGTAGATAGTAATAAACTCCTCCGATTTTTTGTTGATAAGATTAACGACATCAATGCTAAAATCTCCCCAAAGGTTTCTTGTTCTCCCTTTGCACTCCTGGTCGACTTTTACAACTGTAACATATGATGAAATAGCAGCCCTGGTGGACAAAATGAAGCCGTCCTCAAGCCCCTCAGACATTATCCCCACTAAGCTTTTTATTAATGCCTTTAACACCATTGGTCCCTGGGTTGTGAACCTTTTTAATGTTTCTCTTCAGACTGGGGTGTTCCCCAGCTTTTTTAAACATGCCATTGTGGAACCAAGGCTCAAAAAACCCAACCTGGACCCAACACTACTTCAAAATTTAAGACCTATCTCCAAACTCCCATTTATGTCAAAACTCGTTGAGAAGGCAGTAGCTGTCCACCTCACGGCATACTTGGAGAAATATAACATCCATGACCGTTTTCAGTCTGGGTTCGGTAAATTGCATTCCACTGAGACAGCACTACTGAAAGTTACTAATGATATTATGATGTCAGCAGACTCCGGAGAATACACAGTCCTAGTCTTGTTAGACCTTACCTCAGCCTTTGATACAGTCAACCATACCATCCTAATAAACAGACTGAGAGACCTGGTTGGGATGTCTGGCTCTGTTCTAGACTGGTTTTTATCTTATATATCTGAAAGGAGTTTTAGTGTGTCTGCAAACCAGATCATGTCGGAATCTACGGAGTTGTTGTGTGGAGTTCCTCAGGGCTCTGTGCTGGGACCTATTCTGTTTTTAATATACATTCTTCCTTTAAGCCAGATAATACAGCAGTTTCCTGAAGTATCTTATCATCTTTTTGCTGACGATATTCAGCTATATTATTCTTTTAAGCCTGCTGAAGCTCATAAGCTCTCCAATCTGATTGACTGTTTAACCAACATTAAACAATGGTTGAACAATAATTGCTTACAGCTAAACCTGGCCAAAACAGAAACTTTGATTATTGCACCAGGCAGTGCAATACCTGATATTAAACGGCGACTGGGTGACCTAGGTTCCTTACAGAAACATAACCTTAGAAACTTGGGTGTCATTTTTGATGAAGCTTTTTCTTTGGAGGGACATTTAAATCAGACAGTAAGAACCTGCTTTTTTCACTTGAGGAACATTTCTAAACTTAGATCCATCGTGTCAACAAGTGAACTCGAGATGATAATACATGCTTTTATCTCTACAAGACTTGACTACTGTAACAACCTGTTTACTTGTCTAAACAAGAAAGGGCTAGTCCGCCTACAGGTTGTTCAAAACTCTGCAGCGAGGCTACTGACCCGCTCGAACAAGGGAGCTCATATGACCCCTGTTTTAAAGTCGCTGCACTGGCTACCAGTCAGATTCAGGTTCCATTTTAAAATTCTAGTTTTAACTTTTAGAGCATTACAGGGACAGCCCACCCCCCCTACATTGCTGATCTGATTCATACACATACCTCCACTCGTAACCTGAGGTCAGCAAACCAAAACTTTTAGTGGTCCCCCACACTCGTTTTAAAACCCGAGGGGACCGATCCTTCCAAGCTGTTGCACCCAGATTGTGGAATGCACTTCCCCTATTTCTACGGGGTTTGGACTCAGTGGAGACCTTTAAAAAGCAGCTAAAGACATTTTTATTTCAAAAAGCTTTTAATTGGACCAGGGTTTTTATGGTGTATTTTATGATTGTATTATGTTTTTACCTTGTAAACACTTTGTGACATATGTCTGTGAAAGGTGCTATATAAATAAACTTTACTTACTTACTTACTTAATACATTGAAATATCATGAAAAACAAGAATAACTTTAAAAAAGGATGAACATCTATTACAATTCTAAAATGACAAGAACAGAGCTCAAAATGCTTTAACACTTTGGAGAAGCAAAGCATGCAATGGACACAGTGGACCAGCGTGTCATCAGCAGGTGAGATCTGTGACCTTAATCAATAAGAAAATAAAGGAAGTGTTCATAAATGTGAGGAGAGGCTTCAATCTGTCTGTGAGGCATTAAGAACTCAACGGTCTTAAATCAAACACAAGGCTTGTGACAGTTTGACAGAATAACATCAGAGAAATATTTTCTGTCTATACTGTTTCCTTATAATGTTGCCAGCAATTTCTTAATATTTGAAGTGAGAACTCCAGTTTGTCTTTTTTCCACTCGCGTCTGGCAGCACGAGGCCTGTCATCAAGCCCGGTTTAGATGCAGTTTCAGGCCTCCTGGTTTTCAGAGGAGCCACCGTGTCTAAAACAGTTGGCTAGTTGGAGTAAAACCGTGAGTTTAGCTCCTCAGTTTGACTCCACTGAGACTCAGGAATGAGGCAACGCTCACAGAACAGGGCTGAGACCTGAGCACGTGGTTTAACTGTGGCATGGGCAACAACAACTACACAAGCATGTAATCTGAGATCACTGCATCACAAGTCTCTGAGTTCAAAACAGGCGAAGCATACATACAAACAAAAGCAAGCCTTTGTTACAGCTGATAAAAACAAGGCCAGGCGAAACTAAACCAACAACTGAACTGAGAAATACCCAAACTAACTATGAAAACAATGACAAAAGACAAGATTCAAGATTCAAAGATTCAAAGTGTTTATTGTCATGTGTCACAGGAGAAAAGGCATTTCTCTGTGCAATGAAATTCTTTCTTTCCTTTTCCACCCACAGACAGATTAATATATACAATAGAAATAGAACATATAAGTACAAATAGTACAAATAATTAAATAAAGATAGAAAAGGAGACAAAATATGGAGATTTGAACCAGAGATAGCTTAATATGTAGGATAACCTGATGTGCAAAAAATAAAAAATTAGGTCATCCTTCATATTAAGCTGTAGCCCAGACATGAATCTGAACAGTAGGAAAGACCTCTGTGACCTGACATGAAAACAGAAGGAGGCAGAGGACTTAATACACAGCAGGGTGATCAATGTTTCCTAAAACATTTACATCTCAGGCCCTCCAAGGTTTGGAGGCCTATCTCTCCCCCACCACTCCCCCTGCCAGTGGCAGACGCCCTCAGACATCGGTGCATTGGTGGTTCTTTGTGTCCGGGGATGGGCGTCCAGGTACCCACCGGCTCACTCCTTGGTGGCTGCTTGTCGGGGCCTGGAGCCTGGGGCTCGCTCGGGCCACTTCGGGGGTGGGGTGCCCTCGGCCTCTCGGCCCGGGGCTCGGTCACTCAGGCACAGCTGGCTGCCGGCGGAGCTCACGGGCACGTCACTGCAACCTCCCCGGCTTCTGCTCTGCGGCTGCTGAGTGACCCCTCATCTGGGGCTCTCCTCAGCTCTTTCTGGGATAGTGGCACGGTTGCCCCTCTGTTGGTCTTCCTTGGTCTCTTGTGTTCTGGGGGCCTCTGGATGTCTGGATATTTGATCTCCTCCATACCTGCGTCATGCCCAGGAGGACGGGGCTGTGGCCCCCCCACACCCTCTAGCAGATCATTACATGAAGGAACCTTTTAAATACAAGCGCGCTCATGCTCACAGGTGTACACACAGGTGATCACACACACAAACTACACCCTTTTTGGCTCCTACCTCAAAGCACACTGTGCGCTGTCGATCTTACGTGCTGCACAATAATGTTTAATATTTAGTATTTACTGTTATATTCACATAGATCATCGTGATGTTGTTTATTATGTTGCTCTCTTTTTTTTGCTTGTTTTCTTTTTTCTTTCTCAACAGGTGATCCAGGTGATCGATATATGTATTTTTTGTCTGCTTATTTTGTTGGTTTTTGTTTTTTGCCCTTTTTCCCCGTCCCTCTTCCCCCCTGTTTTTCTTTCCCTCTTTCTTTCTCCCCTTTCTTTTCCCCAGTCAAGTCTGTCACGTATTTAGCAAGTGAAAATAAAATAAACAATAAAAGGTGAATCAGATGGACCATTACGGCAAGGCTGGGATGGTCCATTTGGTTTCTTCACCTTTAGACAATAATTCTGATGGCAAAAGAGCCAAACGGGACAGGCAGGAAAAAAAAAAAAAAATTCCATTTACAATAATTGATTACACAGCAGTGGAGAGTAGACTTTATCACAGTAGATGTCTTTCTGAAAGTGCTGTAACTAAGTTTAAGAATATAATCCACCCACTGTTATCATCTTCAATGCCCTGTACCAACACAGAGCAGAGCAGCTATCTGAACGCTACTCCAACAGAGGTCGATTATCTTGTTAATAATTTTACCTCCTCACTACGTACGACTCTGGATACTGTAGCTCCTGTGAAAACTAAGGCCTCAAATCAGAAGTACCTGACTCCGTGGTATAATTCTCAAACACGTAGCCTAAAGCAGATAACTCGTAAGCTGGAGAGGAAATGGGGTGTCACAAATTTAGAGGATCATCATTTAGCCTGGAGAAATAGTTTGCTGCTTTATAAGAAAGCCCTCCGCAAAGCCAGAACATCTTACTATTCGTCACTGATTGAAGAAAATAAGAACAACCCCAGGTTTCTCTTCAGCACTGTAGCCAGGCTGACAAACAGTCAGAGCTCTACTGAGCCAACCATCCCTTTAACGTTAACTAGTAATGACTTCATGAACTTCTTCACAAATAACATTTTTATCATTAGAGAAAAAATGACCAATAATCATCCCACAGATGTAATATTATCTACAGCTACTTTTAGTACCATCGATGTTAAGTTAGACTCTTTTTCTCCAATTGATCTTTCTGAGTTAACTTCAATAATTACTTCCTCCAAACCATCAACATGTCTTTTAGACCCCATTCCTACAAAACTGCTCAAAGAAGTCCTGCCATTAATTAATGCTTCAATCTTAAATATGATCAACCTCTCTCTAATAATCTAATCTAATCTGCTTTGTACTACAGACCATCAATCTTGGCCCAGCTGTCAGAGAGTAGACATAATATAGAGTGAAGGATGGATACAGAGAGACAGAGATATTTCCTCAGTTTCTCCAAATATGGTGTTGCATAACTTTAATTTTTACTATCAGCCAGAATCTGCCAAAAAAAGTCAAAAATGGCCAATAAACAGTGCTTTTTGAAAAAAGAGATGGAAAAGAGAAGAGAAAAAAAGTCTCATTTCTCTCAGGATTCCTTTTACCAGAGCTGTTTGGACCGTGTCCAAGAGTTTGCATTTAAAATATTTATTCTGTGAAAAGAATAATCTTCACTTTCTCTTCAGCTTCTCTGAAATGTTTTTATCTCTCCTGGAGATGCCATCGCCAGGCAGAGAAGCAGGTCTAACAACATTTGTACCTTTGTATCTGCATTGGGATTGGAATGTCACCAGTCTGTTTTAAACACATTCACACAGTTAATAAAGGAGATGATAAATGTTCTACTGAGAAAAGTACAGGTTGACACAAAGTGACAGCTCACAGCATCTGCTGCCAACCACACCGCTGACACGTCTGACGTCGCGGTCTAGGGGTACAGGAGCGCCATATAAGTGTTTAAGAGGAAGGTGACCCCGCCCTGGTCCCCAAAGTCATACCCAGAAGATAATTTACAAGTTAAGGTGATTTTATTGCTACCAAACTGAAAGCTTTAACTCCGGGGTGAACAAATATAAATTTTATATTAATAAATAAAAATTGAATTGAATATTTAAAATTGAGAGGTGTGCACCAACACCAGAGGTGAGGTTGAATACAGAAATCATCCTCTGGACGACATATAATGTGCCCACCCCCAAGGCCCTATGTGTGTGTTATTCAATTCAAATTTTCAATTCAATTTTATTTACACAGCGCCAAATAACAACAACAGTCGCCTCAAGGTGCTTTATGTTGTAATGTAGACCCTACAATAATACATACAGAGAAAAACCCAACAATCATATGACCCCCTCTGAGCAAGCACTTTGGCGACAGTGGGAAGGAAAAACTCCCTTTTAAGTCATGGGTATAGAGAGAATACAGGAGGGGGCTCAGCACACTGCCCTGTGTATGAACCTCCGAATCATGGACTTCAAAGTCTGATTCAGCTGCTCCACCAGCCCGTCAGTCTGAGGTTGGTAGACGCTGGTCCGAATAGATTTAATGCCCAATAATTTGTACTGCTCTTTAGGTGTGCAAGACATGAACGATGTGCCCTGATTGGTCAGTCCCTTAATTCACCAGCACTTCAAGTGTGCCACTAGGGGTGACAATATACTGGACAAAGTTTATTCCAACATCAAAATGGGCAACAGGGCCAGACCTCTGCCACACCTGGGCCAGTCTGACCATTTGCCCCTGCTTCTAATTCCTGCATGTGCCCCCCTCAAGAAAACCTCTCCCACCATCACAAAACCTATTACCATATGGCCAGAGGACACCTCTCAGCAGCTGCAGGACTGTTTTGACAGGACTAACTGGGATATCTTCGAACATCAGGACCTGGAAATGTTCACAGACAGTGTTCTCTGCTGCATAAAACACTGCACAGACACCATCACAGCATACAGCATCAGAGAGGCCCATCTTATAGAGGGCCTCGCACTGGAACAGCTCAGGCTAAAGTATATATAGTGATAACAGATGTGAAAAGCTTCAATGATGCAAACACTTGAACAGGAAGTAGAATAAGTTCACCTCCAGAAGAAAGAAACATCCAGAGTGAAATGTTTGTGTTCTGAGATCTGCTTATCAGCCTGGAGGATGTTGGAGTGATGTCCAAGTCCAGATCGTGTTTCCTCTATAAACCAAACTTTAGACAAATGTAGTTTAACTGAAGTGTGGAAAATGTCCCTCCCCCCTCCTGCTGTGTCTGCACTGTGGGCTTTGTGGCAGCTGGAGTGTTCCTTTATTGGGAATGAGAGGGAGGAATGGTTCACTGTGACTGGATGGCTCAAAGCTGTGAGTGCAGGGCTAAAACTTTGGCCCTATTCACCCCACATGTTCACAGCTGTTTACAGCTCCTCACAAATATTACCTGTATTTTGGGCATGTGTCACATGATAAAGTGGCGCCTTTTTATGTTCCGGCAACAATGACGTCCATGCGTTATTATGAATCCTTGAAATGAGTTTATTAGAGCAGTATTCCAACCCTTACTATGACTGTGCCAACAAAGACCTTCACCACTGTCAGAGCTCTGTGCTTATTCTTTGCCTCTGTGAAAGGACTGTGACAGTGGGCTGGGCTCTGCTTCAGTCTGCGTGGGAAAGGCTGTCCACTGTGTGAGAGAGCCCCCTTGTGGCAAGAGAGCACAGTCGTGCTATCGGGCACATGGTCCAGAGCACAGAGGCTAAGCTAACACGCAGCAAGAGGCAGCTTCCAAACTGCAGTGGACTTCTCGGTGTGTCAGTTGCGTGCGTGGCTAAAGAACTGTGAGTAGATCCCTGAATGAGAGGAATGAAAGTCTTTCAGCCCGAGTTGAAAGTTCAGTTTTTAAATTTTAATTACAGCCCAATAAATCCAGAATTATGAAAAAAAAAAGCCATGCTTTCAAAAAAAATACTGTCGTAGTTGTAACGACGACAGTACTTAAGGCTGTATTCTAAGGACAGCGTGAAAACAGTAAAGAAAGGGAAAAAAAAGCACCATGTTGACCAATTTTAAAAAGTCAACATGTGGGATTTGGTTGTTTATGAAGAGGGGAGAGTTTTGGGAGTGACGGTCACAGAGAGAGAGAGTTTTTAGGTGTCGGAGATTTGTGATGTTTAGCGTGGATTGTGTAGTTAGTCTGTTGTGTAGTCCTTGTTTTGTGTGTCAGTGACGACACTAATGAATGTCACAAAGGCACATTGCAATGTAAACACTGTCACCAGGTAGAAAACCAGCGCAGTGATACATCTCCTGCTGTCAGGCCTGCAGGTTTATCCCTGTGATGTTCTCCTCTGTCTTTTGGTGGACTAACAATTTGTTTTTACTGGCACACATCATCTTATTGCGACACCTGATTGTTCTCTCATTTTAGTTTTAGTAATATTTTTTTAATGGTTGTACAAAATGTAAAGAAAACGGCAGGTGTATTGGCTGCATTCTTAGATAACTAGTTGTATATGTTTACGAAATGTACAATTTATATTTACATTTCAAGTTATAAAAATAATTTACTCAGCATGTCTGTGGTTTTTTACATTTAAAAAACTATCACTAGGATTTTAAGTTTTTTGTGTGATTTCAGATCAGTGATATTAATACAGTATATCAATGAAAAAACAACTACATTCAGACACGTGAGGTTGAGCTGAAAACAAAGATAACAAGCAAGAAAAAAATAAAATAAATCAATTTGAGGGTGAAATACAAACGTAAACTCAAAAGGAGTCAAAAATGGCCGGTTGTATTTCAGACCTCAGAGGGTTCATCCAACAAATCATGAAAAATTAGGTTTAAATTTTAGTTCATGACAGTGCAGATTTCTGACATTTTGTGTAATTTAAGCTGTAACAATGTGATTGTTTTCTAACAAAAAACAGTGAAACTTAAGCTAGACTTGTGTTTGTAAATGAACCGCCCCGTGTTGTGTAGCTTTCTGGATTTTATACTTATTGGGCTCCATATTTATTTATTATACAGGCTATACAGTACATAACATCAAAACTCACATGTTTTATGTAACTAAAGTGTGTAATTATGTGGGCAACAGACAATAATTAAGTTATAGACTATATTTATATGAAAAACGTGTATACTTACTGCATTTGAATCATTTTAACCATATGTAACCACCTGCATATGTGTTTGGGGGAAAAAAAAGGCTTTGATTTTGCCACCCCATTTGATTTCTTTGCCACCCTAAGAAAATTTCTCTAGATCCGCCCCTGACAGAAGCCACCATCAAGTAAAAGCTGTGGCACTCTTCTTCTTTGCCCATTTTCTCCCTGCAGCCCATCATTGACTTCCCGTATTGCACCATTGTTGTTTATGAGATGGAGAGCAAACCAGTGTTCTTACAAACCGTCCTACTTTGGCAAAACGTCCTACTGTAAGTAGTTTATGCACATTTCTGCTGTCACACAATAATTCCAGCATCAATTTAAGTAGGTATGACGGTTTGCCACTTAACTTTGCCAATCAGAGTATGCTTGTAGCTCAAATTCATAAAGCCAGGACGGTTTGCCACTTCATTTTACTCGTTAAAGTATGCTTGTAGGTCACATTCACAAAGGTAGCATGGTTTTCCACTTGTTTGTAGAAGCAGTCTGCATGCCAAGGTGCTTAAGTTATATACCTGTCACCACTGAAGTGACTGGAACACCTGACTATATAAACTTTGACAATAAACTCACCCCATTAGAGTTACAGTATATATTTACTGAATATATTTACAGATACATATTACACATTCACAGATCCAACAGAACACAGGGAGAAAGAAGTGGAAAAGAAACATAACAAATTATGCACATTTTTCACACCAGTACTTGACCAGGCTGCTCTCATATTGAGCACATCCAACATGTGCCCATGTGACACAAAAGTCACACTGCACCTGAGGAGGGAGAAGGGGGGTGGGGGGTGGGTGGGTTGATGAGTGACGAGAAAATAATGACTTTAGTGCATTTATGGTTTTCATTTGTTTTACCATTTCAATCATACTGGACTCAGCATCGCCTTCCAGCATGGAACAAACCACACAGTAGTCATCAGCATTACCTAGAAACACGTTGGCGTTCAACCAAACAGTTTTTAACAAAACTGAAAGTACTTATTGCAATACAAAAGCACATGACTCAACTTACCTCGAAGTTCTTGCAGTTCGCAAGAAATTTCAGTGCGTTGCAGCCTAACGGCTTCTGGAGTGGCAGTGCCCTAGTGACCTCTCCACTCAGAAGGTAGTGTTCAGCACACTGTAAGATATGTTACAGTAAGTGTAATTGATTAACTCAATTCTAGTTAGCTATTATTAAATACAATTGCTTATTAAATACCTTCAACACTAAAACTCCACAACTTCTGGAGTCCATCTGCTTATTGTGTGGCAGAGTCTCCATTTTCCACTCCACTCAGGACTCCTTCCCTTTCATCCTCAGAAAATTACTAATAAAAATAAAAGCAGTTTTTAAATGTAGCCAGCATTCTGCTCTAAAAAAAACACAAAAAACCCCCAAACACTGGTTATTAACGAATGATGAATACCTCCAGTTACGCATAATTTTCCTTTCATAAAAACCTTCATTTCCAAGAGGGTCTGACAGCAGTACAGATTGTGAGGAGATTTTGACAACCTAAAATAAAAAATTGTATTTAGTAGAATATGTTTATTACACTCACTTAAGTAAACATAATCAATTATAAGCATTTTCAAAGCAAGAATATGCTGCTAAAGAAGAAAAATAAAACAAAAAAGAAGAGAAAAAACACATGAGGTGTGAACATGTACCACAAGGATCCGGTGGGCACCAAAGCTCTGTGGGCACAACCAAATGTCCTCAGCCGGAAACGTCATCTGTGGAATATTTTTAAGTTTATAAAGGTTTAGATTCATTTACATAACATGCATTATATGACCTATATAACATCTACATTACCTTGCTGACACATTTAAACTTCCCAGAAAACAGAGAGGTTGCAACATTGCAAGACAACTGATACACAGGTTTCTGAAAAATGCAAGAGTTTAAAAAAAATTATAAAATTGTATAAAATGCTTTTGTGAAATAAACGGGCGTACGTTCTTACTTGCCTTTTGTTTCCTAATGAGGCAGTGCAGGTATGCATCAATGACCTGTTTGGATTAAAAGAAGATTATTTATACAGACCACCACTAGGACCATAAATGATTTCTTCGCTTACCTCATCAGAAAGCCACCCACTGTCCTCCAGTGTGCGAAAAGAAGAGTCATACAATTTGAATGGCCCAACGACTGCCTCCACACGCCCAGTGTCTTTTGCAGCCCAAAGTCACTTCACTAAAAACCAAGTTTCTTTAGTAATAACAGTTTCCATTTGAAACAAAATAATAACAAAATAAACATGCCAGAGGGGAGCCGCTTTCTGTAAATCAGAAATTTCACCAACAGGTCAAAATTAGCAAGAGCGGAGCAGTAAATAAAACATTCCAGTCACTCGACTAGCCAAACTAGCAACAACTGACCGACCGGTCAGAGTGAGATTTTTAGCTATGCCACCTTTATCTTACGTGCTGGGTTTCTGGGGGGTCACTGGTACAAGCTGTTCTGGTGCTTGGACTGATTTTACCTGAGCTATTTTCTGAGCAAACTGTATGACAGAGGGTCTGATATTTTGCAGCACTTGATGATGCTGAGGACTGCAAGGCTGCATCTCAAAAGTTGGGCTACTCTTAACAGGTTGAGTTGGAGCTGAGACTTGGACAGGGTGGTTAAGCCATGGACTAGTGCCTGAATACTCTTCAAGATGGGCTGACCAAATTTAGAGTACTGTAACCGGTCCGGTGGTTTCCTGGTCCGAGTTGATGTTCTCACAGGTTCTAGTTCAGAGCTGGAGGTGTCAGAGTTAGATGGTAGATCAGCAGCAGAGGACATACTGGACTCAGTCGGCAATTCGACATTGGTAAGTTCAGCAGAGGACAGACTGTCCTCTGATTCCACAGGATCAGGAGCTTCCTCCTTGACAGGGGTTTCTGAGTCAGGGGTTTCGCTCTCTGCTGGCTCAAGAGGAGGCAACGGGAGCGTAGCAGGTTCACAGAATGGCATAGCAGATGGTAAAGTTTCAGTGGCTGGGATGGTGGATGAAGGTTCTGGCAGATTGTGGACAGTGGTGAATTGCAAAGGCTCTGAGACAGGATCATACCACTGATGCGGTATTATGTCATCCTCATCTTCTGACTGAGGTTGTGCACAGTCCTCATCAGAAAGGTTGAGTGACCGCTTCCTGGTTGGTTTTACAGTTGTTCGGTTGGTTTCAGTGGAATCTGGCAAGAATCCACATGGTAAGAGCAGATCTCTGTGTAGAGTACGAATCGGTTTGGATTTGTTCTCTGGTCGGAGAGTGTACACTGGAAGATTGTCTGCTCTTTTTACCACCACATAGATGTCTGGTTCCCATTTGTCTGCGATTTTGTGTTTGCCTCGGAGTTTCACATTACGTACCAGCACCCTGTCACCAACGTCCAGTTCAGAGGGGGTGATATGTTGGTCGAAACGGCTCTTGTTTCTTCCCATGAGCTTCTCCGCGTTTCCAATGGCAATTTTGTAGCTCTTTTCTAGATTTGACTTCAGGTTCTGGACATACTGTGAATGAGTGGGCTGATTGTTGTCCACAGGCAGTCCAAAGATCAGGTCAATCGGGAGGCGAGGTTGTCGACCAAACATGAGCTCATAGGGTGAGTAGCCAGTAACATCACTCCTGGTGCAGTTGTATGCGTGGACCAGGGGCTTAACAAAATCTTTCCAGTGAGTTTTCTCTTCAGCGGTGAGTGTTCCGAGCATATTCAGGAGTGTTCTGTTAAAGCGCTCGACTGGATTACCTCGTGGATGGTATGGTGTAGTTCTGATTTTGTGAATCCCAGCCATTTTGCACAGTTCTTTTATTGTGCGTGACTCAAAGTCTGGTCCCTGATCACTATGGAGCTTTTCTGGGATACCATAATGAACCAGGAAATTGTCCCAGAGACATTTGGCGACAGTCTTTGCTTTTTGGTTTGGAGTGGGGACAGCGACAGCATACTTGGTAAAGTGATCTGTTATTACAAGGATGTCTTTGGTTCTGCTCCTGTCAGGTTCCAGTGATAAAAAGTCCATGCAAACCAGTTCCAGAGGTCGATAAGTTCGAATGTTCACCAGGGGTGCTGCTCTTTCAGGTAAGGCTTTCCGTTTGGTGCATCTCTCACATGTCTTCACTTTATTCCACACATCATTGGCCATTTTCGGCCAGTAGAATCTTCGACGTACGAGGTCAAGAGTACGTTCGATGTCCAAATGACCCATCTTGTCATGCAGTTCTGACAGTACTTCAGCCCGGAATTTCTGAGGTAACACTAGCTGGTAATAGAGCTGGTCCCCAACTTGCCTCCTTCTCACGAGAATGCCGTTTTGGAGCTCCATGCGATGTTGGTCTCGGAGTAGAAGGGGCAGTTCTGGGAGTTCATCCCGCAAGATGGGAGGTGGACTTTCCCCAGTCTCTAGCAGCAATATGACATGCCTCAGGATCTGGTCTTCCCTCTGTCTCTCAGCGATTTCAGCAGTTGTCAGCTGAGAAACAACAGGAGATGCAAACTGGGTGTCGTTGATGAAGCTGTCAGGCAAACCGTCGGTATGCGCAGTTAGTGACTGGATGAGTGCGGTGGTGGACGTCTCTTCAGCCATGCTATAAACAAGCTGACGGTCACAAATGGCTTTGACCGTGTGCTGATCGATGGAAATTGAGGTAGACTGATCCAGATGGTGTTGGGCAAATCAAAGAATTCTCTCCCTCTCCTTTTGGGACATTTGGTCATTGGCAAGTTCTCCATGTGGCCGGCGAGAGAGAGCATCAGCATCTAGATTTTGCTTACCAGATCTGTACATGATTTTGAATGAAAAAGTGGAAAGAGCAGAGAGCCAACGGTAACTGGTGGCATCTAATTTAGCAGAGGTAAGTAGGTAGGTGAGTGGGTTGCTGTCAGTAATGACAGTGAAGTTGGTGCCATAGAGATAGTCGTGAAACTTCTCCGTAACAGCCCACTTGAGAGCCAGAAATTCCAGTTTGTGAGCTGGATATTTTGACTCACACCTCGACAGACCGCGACTTGCGTAGGCAATCACCTGGTTTTGTCCTTGTTGCTCCTGGTACAGAATAGCTCCTAGCCCAGCAGAACTGGCATCTGTATGGAGAAGGTAAGGCTTCTGGGGATCGGCGAAAGCAAGTACTGGTGCTGTGGTGAGTTTTTTGATAATGGTGTCAAAGGCTTGTTGACATGCAGGAGTCCAGCGACTGGCAAGTGGTTCCTTAGGATCCAAATATTGGTCTCGCTTGATGGTGGCTCTGAGTTTCCGCTGTGATGGACGATATCCAGCAGTAAGGTCATGCAAAGGTTTGACGATGTTGGAGTAGCCTTGGATGAACCTGCGGTAATATCCTGCGAAACCCAGGAAAGAGCGGAGTTCTTTGAGAGTCTTCAGAACCGGCCAGGACTTAAGGGTCTCGATTTTATCTGGATCTGTCTGCACACCGTCTTTTGACACAACATGCCCCAGGTATTTTACGGATTTCTGGAAGAACATGCACTTTTCAACTGAGAGCTTGAGTCCAAATTCCTTCAGACGGTGAAGGACTTTCAGTAGTCTCCTCTCATGCTCTTCAAGTGTTGGTGCAAAAATAATCAAGTCGTCAATGAAGACCAAGACTTCTTTCAAGTTCATTTCTCCCATGCACATTAGTCGTTGGAAGGTACTGGGTGCATTTGTGACTCCCTGGGGCATTCTGTTGAACTCCTAGAATCCAAGTGGACATACAAATGCTGTTTTGCTCTTGTCTGCCTCTTCCATTTCAATCTGATAATAACCAGATTTAAGGTCAAGGACTGAAAACCATTCTGATCCAGAGAGAGCTGTAAAAGTATCCTCCAACTTTGGCAATGCATATGCATCTTTGATGGTCTGCAGATTTAGTTTCCGGTAATCAATGCAGAGCCGCACACTCCCATTCTTCTTTCGCACCACGACAATGGGTGACGCAAAGGGTGAGTCTGACTCTCTGATGACCCCAGAGTCAACCAGCTCCTTCAGGTGTTGGCGCACAGCATCCAGATCTTGAGGATGGATTGGTCTTGGGCGCTGTTTGAAGGGAGTAGGGTCAGAGAGCTTGATCTGATGTTTCACTTTGTCGGTTTTCCCAAAGTCAAGGTCGTGTTTGGCGAAGACATCATGGAGGGCGTTTAACTTCTCAGTAATACGACTCTTCCATTCCGGTGTTAAGGGGGAGTTACCAAAGTTGAAGTTGAATCCAGAAGTCACAGGGTTAGGAGGCATACTGTCATGACTCCTTTCTTGACACTGAATGGACTGAATGGCACTGATCTCCGCAATGATGGCTTTGGCTGGGAGGGTTACATCATGATCAGACTGGTTGCAGATTACCACAGGTAAGTGGTACGGCTGATGAGAAGGGAAATCCATGACACAAGACGGGACCATTAAGCCACCTGGCAGAGGCGACGAAGTCGGATGTTCCACCAACACAGCCTTCTCGGCCTGGAGGCAGCGTCCGAAAATTAACCCCTCCAGGGCAACAGTTTTTCCAGCTGGGATGGTCTGTGGTCCGTCAGTGTGCAGCTTGACGATTCCATGATGATTACTGTTGGCCAGTCTGTATCGTTGCTCAAGAATTTTCAGCACCGTTCTGTATCCATGAGGGGCTGGAAAGGAGGGTTGTTGGTCTGAGAATGCTTTCTCATATGCCAAGTCCAGAGTGTTTGTGCCAATCAGTATTGATGGCTGTTGAGCTGATTGGACATCAGGAAATACCAGAGCAAGTGTATCAACAGCTGTGGTGGAACCCAAGAAGTCGGAAGGGAAGGTGACGTTCATCTCCACATAGCCAAGGTATGGAACCGCTTGGCCATTCGCTCCTTCTATCTCCAAGAGATTCTTCAGAGGGTGTATCTCTTGGTCAGAGAGATAATCATGGTGGAAGGAGTGAGAGATGGTGGTTACCTGGGACCCCGAGTCTAACAGGCAGTTGAATACAGTCCCTCCAATTGTGACCTGTGCTGTACTTCTGGTTCCAATGAGTCCTTTAGGCAGTGTGATGGAATGTCCATTTTGGCTTCTTCTATAGGGCTTAATATGGTCAATACTGTATAGACTTTTCAGTCTAACACATTTTCCACTGATGTCATCAATTGTGTAGGGACCTGAAAAATCCGGTTCAAGTCTTCCTCCTTTTCGCCCACGTTTCCTCATGTTTAGAAGCAGAATTCGATCCCCCACATTGTACACAACATCTTCTGATGGAAATACTGCCTCTCTTCCATACATCAGAAAAAAAAGTGTGTATTTTGTTGTGGTGTGTACTTTTGACCGCAGTGAAAACAGGGTGGGATCTAGAGACACATCCCAGTTATTCTGCTGGTCATTTACCAATCTTCGGAGGGCTCTAAATGCAGGCATAGAAATATGTAAACACAGTAATGAAAGTTTAATCAGAAGTAAAGAAATTAATAAATTATTAAGTAACAATTAAGTTTGAATAACATAAATAATGTTATTAAAAACTGAAAGATAAAAATTAGGCATAGCTTTTTATGTTGTCGTTGGCCTTTTCATCTAGACCATTGGTCTGTGGATGGTATGCTGCTGTGACACTTCTTTCAATTTGCAAAAGCTTGCAAAGATCAGAGTTGAGCTTCAAGACACAAAGACAAGGTTCTTATACACATTCAAACACACAAAAAATCTTTGACCCCTGCAATGCCTTTTACCCTATCTTGGTTTTCTAACTTTAAATCCATTTCAATAATCTGCTCAAACACACTTAAAAATATTGTTTGATTTTTTCTTTGAAGTAAGGCACAATGTATACAAATATCCAAGCACGCTGCATTTCTTCCCTACACTACTCAGTATTATTAGACTGACAGATTAGGAAGGTTGCTGGTTCGATCCCTGGCTCCCCCAGTCTGCATGCCAAATACCCTTGGGCAAGATATTAACCCCGCGTTGCTCCCCGATGCATCCATCAGAGTATGAATGTGTGTGAATGGTGGTTAGAAAGCTCTTAAAAGCAACAGTTCTTGTGTGATAATGGCATGTTGTATACAGCGCTTTGAGGACTCTGGGAGAGGAGACAAGTGCTATATAAGAATCAGTCCATTTACATTCACAATCTAACACATCCATGAAGCTGTTCATACCCAGTTAAAACATGTTAGCCACAAAATGAAGACACGCAACAAAGTTCATTTTATAGAGATTTTTATCTACTTATGTTACACATAATCAAGAAAACAAGAAAAGATATTTAAAAAAAAAAACTATATACAGTGTTACTTTTAAAATGTATTCCACTACAGATTACATGGCCTAAAATGTAGTTTGTAACTTATTCTGTTAAGTTACTCAATGAGAGTAATGTATTCTGAATACTTTGGATTACTGAATATTATTATCATGCTTTTTACAACTACATGAATGTACTATTGCTGTGTGATGGCTGTGATGCACTGATCTGTGTGAATGTCATTACTATTACTGAAGGTTACTCCCCATACCAATACATGATTTTTAAATCTTAAAGTAAATGAGTAACAGTAGGATGGACATGAGGTAAGGCTGCACTTTTTGCAGTGATCTCGTATAGAAAACTATTTCTGTATCAGTGATATGTTTTCTTTCTGTCTGCTTTCACAACCAAACATGATTATTTGTAGCTAGCACGTTGCTAATGCTATCCATCAAGTCTAACAGTCTATGAGCTAACCTCAGCTAACACCAGCCTCCAGATGCTGCAGAACCTCCTTCCTAATGGAAGTAGTCTGAACAGTTTATGGCTGGGGTGACTGGAGTCCTTGATGATCCTCCCCAATTTCCTCAGGCACCGCTTCCTGTAGATGTCTTGGAGGGAGGGAAACTCACCTCCAATTATCCATTCAGCACACCGCACTACTCTCTGGGGAGCTTTGCGGTTGTAAGCGCTGCTGTTGCCATACCAGGTGGTGATGCATCCAGTGAGGATGCTCTCAATGGCACAGCGGTAGGATGCGGGGGCTTATGCCGAATCTTTTCAGTCTCCTGAGAAAGAAGAGGCGCTGCTGCACCTTCTTCACTGTTTTGTTTATGTGTACTGACCATGTGAGATCCTCCGCCAGGTGTACACCAAGGAAACGGACGCTGCTCACTCTCTCCACAGCAGCGCCGTTGATTTTGATGGGGGTGTGTGCTTCTCTGCTCCTTTGGAAGTCCACTATCGACTCCTTTGTCTTTGTGACGTTGAGGGTGAGATGGTTGTCTCGACCTCCTCCCTGTAAGCCATCTCATCACCTTTGGTCATAAGAAAGCATTCAGCACCCAGACTTTGGCATCTTGTGAAAAACAGTATTTGTGCCAATTCCTTGGTTGAGTTTCCACAATGACTGTGGTGAACACGAAGAGTTGAACAGAGAGGATGAGGAGAAGGCGCTCCGTTACAGTCAGTCATGATGCTCATTGTTTTGGTTCATACTGTAATCAGGATTATTGAACATCTAACACAACAGACACGTCAGCAGCTCACTCTATTCTTCTACTGCGCATATGCAAAAGGTTAAAGTTCAACCAGTAGATAATGTCTGACAGCAGTTTAAAGATGGATCCTGTTGTGTTCTTCATCATCACCTACCTGACACCTCACACCTGTATGTCACCTGCAGCTCAGCCAGGAGGAGGCACAGAGGATGCAGGGAGGGAGAATGGATCTGTCAGAGAGTTGCTGCTGTTTGTTTGATCTGCGCCAAACTAAGAGAACAACAGATCCTCAGTTAATCTGATGAATGATGTTTAAATGTCTCCGAGCGCTCATGTTAACCTAATCAAACCCAACCATTCATCTGAAATACTCGTTTTGTCTTCAAATCAGGGCAAAAATAAATACAAATCAACAAGTGAACTTATTGAAGAAATCCAATGTTTGCCATGAGCACCACCTCCTGCTGGTTCCAGTGTTAGTCAAACGCACACAGCAAAGGACAGTGTGTGGCGTCCTGCTCAGTAAAATAGGCCCCAAGTGAACCAATTTATGGACGCAACACACGTCATGATCTCAGCTGCCCCATTTGAAGTTGTGCATTTGGTGCTGAGTAACATCCAATGAAAGGAAGCAAATGGAGCCAAACTGGAGCACAGACTACTTGGATGGTCTGTTAACTACAGTGAAGCAAACACAGGTGCAGTTTTTCTGTCCCTTTGGCCAAAAAGCCAGAAAAGATGTGACGTTAGGATGGATTAGAGTTCAAGTGACAATAATGAACAGAGCCTGCTGCTGTAACTCCATCAGACTGTTTGAAATTGCAAATGTCGGGGCAAGAATGGTTGGTCAGTGCGAGTCACACTCAAATGTTCCTGCTTATTTCAGTGATGTGAAGTCCTCGTTGTCCTGTAGCCTCTGGACTGCATGCAAAGGGAAAGCATCAGTCATTCAGTGAGGACAGATTTCATTGTCTGTAGTGAAGTTTCAAAGAATCCTTTCTCTGTGACTCAGGAGGATGAAATAGAAACATTGCTTTAGGTCTTCTGTGTTAAAGACACGAATGAAGCAGATCTCAGGCTCAGCCTGGAGACAAATCATTTGTTGACTCACGCAAATGAAAATCCAATATTTTGAGCCAAGTTCATCATCTTTCTAAAACTGAGGATGAAAAGCTGAAGTATGTTTGGCTCTTATAGGCTGTGCAGGAGCCCATTTGGGCCTGTCAGACAGCAGAGGAAGCAGAATGGAGGAGCACAGTGACCTGCGTAGATGGCACAAACAGTGGCGAAACAGCCACAAACAAATCATCCAGAATGATCCCCCTTTCAACCAACAGGTGAACCAAGCGCTCCTCACGGAGAAAAGCAATCACAGCCTTGTTCATCCGAGAGCCATAAGTTATATTCTCATGGCCCACCTGTTCACCAACAGCTAGCAGAACCTGCTCCACGGTGTACTGCAGGTAAAACTGGCCAATTAACTAAAATTCTTCACTTCACACAACACAATGAAATAAACTTGCCGTACCTTTTAACCACCCATAAAGCCCAAAGTTTTCTGGAAAAAACAGTCCAAACGTCCCAAACTCACTCAGCGGCTCCACGCACTCACCAAACACCTTCACACACCCATTCACTCACACTCCCACCATGCAGTGCAGGAAGGAGAGGAGAGGAGAGGAGACCTTTAACACATCTTTATTATATCAGTGCTTCAACTTACAACCATAGCTGAAAATGAATGCCAAATCAACATATGAACAACCCTCCCCTCCCACCATCAACCCCACTCAAATACAGTAAACACAAAAAAAGAAAACAAAACCAGAAAACACTCCAGTCGGCTTTCATCACAAATTCAGAACTAAATCATCATCAGTTATTTTACACAAAACTCCATCAATGCCCCAAATAGAGACAAACTCTTCAATGTTGGACACCATCTTGTAATAAACAAACCCGACTTTCAAACGTGCACCCACCAACCCTTTAAACATAATTTCTAAATTAACAGATCCTGTTACCTTCATTTTGTTCCTCCTTGTGAGCCATATACTCATCTTAGCCTGACCTATTAAAAAATTAATCAAGCAAACCTTCCTACGCTGCGCTGCAGAGTACCTCGGACCCAGGATAAAGAGACCCTCCTCCAAAACACTCCCAAGGCCAGCAAGCCACTGCCGCAGCAATGAAAAAAGGCCAGCTAGCCTGGGACAGCCAAGCCACAGGTGCTGCAGTGTTTCCTCAGTCAGACAGAAAAGACAGTGGCTCTCTGTTCATGGATCCATATGTGCCACGTGTCTGTTCGTAGCCACGGCCCCATGCACTATCCTCCACTGGAGATCCGCACTGCGTTTCTCTATGGGAGGTTTGTACAGGGACCTCCAGCTGCCCCTCGGAGATGACCCCGGAGCCAACACACCTGACCACCTCGACTCCAGAACACCAGCCAACAATCCCCTGTTCAGCACCTTTACAGCCGCCTCATATATAGCCTTCTTTGAAATCCTTGACAGGTCACCCAGAACAGGTGTTCGTAAGGAAAGAAGAGAGCCTCCCTCCTCATCCTGCTCCCCAACTGCAGCACAAACAGACAGTGAAGGGAAGTCAGCTGAACTTGGTTGACCACCTGCAGAGCGAGTCCCCAGTGCAGCCCTTACGAGTCCAGAAAGAACACCCATGACTTCTTCCACCAGCTTCTCCAGAAAGCGCAGAGACCTGATCCCATTCTCCTGAGCCAGCTTGGCAGCCGTGTAAAAAAGAGGCTCCTCACCAACATCACCATAAAATTGAGAACAGTCTCTCTGTACTTTAAAAACAGTCTTCCAAGCAGTCAAAACAGACTGGTAAAAAACGGACGTCTGCGAAAGGTCCATACCAGTTAGGTCTATAAGAAACAGGTGCTTGTCATATGTAAGGTCCTTTATTCTGTGAAGCAGCGTAGATGCAGTCTTGAACCAGGGTGGTTGTTGTCTTTGATAAAGATAACGCTGTGCTGTCTGAAGACGGAACGCTGTGATGCGGCTGTGAAGGTCAATCAGACTCTGACCCCCCTCTGACACAGGTAGAGACAGCACAGCAGACCTGATCCAGTGAAACCCTCCCCAGAAGAAATCGACCAGTCTTTTTTGTATCTCCTTGAGAAGAGAGGCTGGAGGTTCAACAACAGTAGCACGGTGCCAGAGGACAGAAGCAGCCAAGTTGTTAACAACCAAAGTCCTTCCCCTGTAGGACAACTGTGGCAGGACCCAAGTCCATCGAGACAACCAGGCACTAATTTTTTCAACAACACCCTCCCAGTTCTTCCCCTGAAAAACATCAGTTCCCAAAAAAACCCCCAAACACTTCAGTCCCTCCCTGTTCCACTGTAAGTCTGCCGGTAACACTGGCTCCTCTTCATCAACCCACCCTCCCAAAATGAAACCTTCACACTTTGACCAGTTAACCTTTGCGGTGGATACTTGCTCATATAAGTCCAGTGTCTGTCTGAGTGTGTTAATATCACTTTGACTGGTTATAAAAACCATAACATCATCAGCATAAGCTGACAATTTTACTGTGCTTCCTGCTTCTTCAAAGGTCAAACCTGAGAGTTCCTGTCTAAGATGGTGTAAAAGGGGTTCAATGGCCAGTGTATACAGCATACCAGAAAGAGTGCACCCCTGCCTGATGCCTCTATGAGTTATCTTTTGCTTTTATGAATGTATACGCCCATAACTCAGCTGCGGGTCGTGTGCGATTATTTCGCAAAATTGATGATGAATTATCAAAATTAAATAGTGGTTCAATAATAGTGGTGGGAGGGGACTGGAATTGCACAACCCACCCTTCAGTTGACTGAAACACAGGAGAGCCCCGCCCACCTTCGGGCTCACTTTTGTCTACAGTCATTCTTCAGAATGATATGACAGATGTGTGGAGAAAGCTCCATCCCACAACCAGACAGTATACATATTGAGAAGAGATATTTTACTGTTATTTTGTCACTGCATTAGAATCATATAATAAGCGTTGCATTAAAGCATTTATTGAAGCTATTGACATTACATTAAAGTTTGGATGACAGTGATTGTTATAACCTCATGTTAATCTTCTATTTACAGGTGTTGGTATAATCATATAGTCTTTCATTGCAGGTGTAACCATGATCATCTTTATACATATTGCCGCTTGGTGCTTATCATAGAGTTGTGCTCATGTCAGTAAGGGTTAAAAGCTACAGTCAGCGGGATGTCTGACTGATCTTTTGAGGGAAGTGGCGTAGAGCGTAGAAGGCCGCACATGCTTACAAAACACATATACCATGTTATTCATCATGATCCTTTATTCATTTATATTCTTTTATTAAGCTTTGAATAGTGGCATTTGATTAGAACATTTATTCAACATATCACATATACAGGGAGTGCAGAATTATTAGGCAAGTTGTATTTTTGAGGAATAATTTTATTATTGAACAACAACCATGTTCTCAATGAACCCAAAACACTCATTAATATCAAAGCTGAATGTTTTTGGAAGTAGTTTTAGTTTGTTTTTAGTTTTAGCTATTTTAGGGGATATCTGTGTGTGCAGGTGACTATTACTGTGCATAATTATTAGGCAACTTAACAAAAACAAATATATACCCATTTCAATGATTTATTTTTACCAGTGAAACCAATATAACATCTCCACATTCACAAATATACATTTCTGACATTCAAAAACAAAACAAAAACAAATCAGCGACCAATATAGCCACCTTTCTTTGCAAGGACACTCAAAAGCCTGCCATCCATGGATTCTGTCAGTGTTTTGATCTGTTCACCATCAACATTAGCGTGCAGCAGCAACCACAGCCTCCCAGACACTGTTCAGAGAGGTGTACTGTTTTCCCTCCTTGTAAATCTCACATTTGATGATGGACCACAGGTTCTCAATGGGGTTCAGATCAGGTGAACAAGGAGGCCATGTCATTAGTTTTTCTTCTTTTATACCCTTTCTTGCCAGCCACGCTGTGGAGTACTTGGACGCGTGTGATGGAGCACTGTCCTGCATGAAAATCATGTTTTTCTTGAAGGATGCAGACTTCTTCCTGTACCACTGCTTGAAGAAGGTGTCTTCCAGAAACTGGCAGTAGGACTGGGAGTTGAGCTTGACTCCATCCTCAACCCGAAAAGGCCCCACAAGCTCATCTTTGATGATACCAGCCCAAACCAGTACTCCACCTCCACCTTGCTGGCGTCTGAGTCGGACTGGAGCTCTCTGCCCTTTACCAATCCAGCCACGGGCCCATCCATCTGGCCCATCAAGACTCACTCTCATTTCATCAGTCCATAAAACCTTAGAAAAATCAGTCTTGAGATATTTCTTGGCCCAGTCTTGACGTTTCAGCTTGTGTGTCTTGTTCAGTGGTGGTTGTCTTTCAGCCTTTCTTACCTTGGCCATGTCTCTGAGTATTGCACACCTTGTGCTTTTGGGCACTCCAGTGATGTTGCAGCTCTGAAATATGGCCAAACTGGTGGCAAGTGGCATCTTGGCAGCTGCACGCTTGACTTTTCTCAGTTCATGGGCAGTTATTTTGCGCCTTGGTTTTTCCACACGCTTCTTGCGACCCTGTTGACTATTTTGAATGAAACGCTTGATTGTTCGATGATCACGCTTCAGAAGCTTTGCAATTTTAAGACTGCTGCATCCCTCTGCAAGATATCTCACTATTTTTGACTTTTCTGAGCCTGTCAAGTCCTTCTTTTGATCCATTTTGCCAAAGGAAAGGAAGTTGCCTAATAATTATGCACACCTGATATAGGGCTTTGGAGTTGACGTCACTGGAGGTGGGCCACGCCCCCTTTCCGCCATGACAGTAGGCTAGACACAGGATACAGCTTCAGCTATGGTTCGTACGTGTTGTGTTATCAGTTGCAACGTTTGATCACACGATCGTGAAGGCAAGAAGCTGGATAATGGGCTCTCTTTTCATCGTTTTCCATCCTGGAGGCAACGTGAGGGATCCCATGTATCCGATATTACTAAACAAAGACGTCAGGCTTGCATTGCAGCGGTGAGACGAGCGGATCGAGTTCTGTGCAATCCCCAGCTTTTTGTTGGTTTGGTCTCCGCATCTTCTTTCCGGTGAGTTCTAAATTAATTCATATCACTATTAAAATGCTTTTAGTGTTATTTTCAATGTGCTGAGGTCATAGATAATGAGATAAAACATGCTAATGTGTGATGCTGCAGAACCACGTCATGTCATCATGTCGACTGAGTAGCTTATGATTTAGCATTATTGCAGGCAAACCAGCATATGAAATGGATGTAACAAATCCAGACTGGGCACCAACACTGCTCATGGGCCTCTAAAACATACTAAATTGCTCTCATTGTACACTAATCCGCACATAACTTCCAGATGAATCACACACCTGTCATGTGCACTAATTTTATCTTACAGGCTTTTATGCAGCTGCAGAGTCTGAAGGTGTGCCCGTGCAGAAGTAATCGATGAAGATCTGACAGAAGAACAACAACAAAATTACAATGTCATAGCTGTGGACAGCAGTTGTGTTGGACAAGTGGAGGTTGAGGTACCACCTGTAAATGTGGACAGTGGTGATCGGACAGACAGCATCACAGAAGCTAAAGGGCAGACGAAGCATTGTGTGTGCAATGAACAGGGCAGAGCAGAAATAAACACAACACTGCTTGATAAGATTGTTAAGGTTTGCTGTGTTTTGGTGAATATGTGCCCCAGTGTGGTTGTCAAACCAGCACCAAATGAAACTTTCTCTTGTTGAGCATTCATAAAGCTGTTGTGTTGCATGTGTAGTTCATTGTAAATATTTGTACTTTGTGTGAAGTAGTTTCAATAAAACAGAAAAGAATAGTATACTTTTTTTTTTTTTTTTATTCTTGATCTTATCACATGTACTTAGCAAGTACATAGAAATGAAATGCAAACTATTTACATGGCAACACACAGCTGGCATCAATCTTGAACCACAAAATGAAACATTACAGGCTATTTAGAGCAGCACATTGTTTGGAGAAGTATTTCCCAACAAGTTCAGGAAGACACACTTTAAGAAAGAAGTCTTGTGCTTGCTTTAAACGTGGTTCCCAGAAATCCACATCAGGGAAGATGCGTATGACAGAAGGTCTCTCTGTGTCCACACAACGAGGTCACAGTGCAGTTTCATTCATTCGTTGTGAGTGCAGTACCTGAAACACACAAAAACCACTTTTAATAAAAGGTCTGTAATGAACCAAGGCTAATATAGATGGTTTGGCTGTACGTGCAAATCAAAAACTGTAACAAGGAAGTTGTTTAGAAAGTTATCATGTTCAAACCGACTTACCTTTTTGTCTTAACGACAACGTACAGTTGTCGCAGGCGTGAGGCATAAAGATGGACAAATCTTGCACCCAGCCGTTCGTGAATTGGATGTGGGCCTCCAGGGATTTATAATTCTTAAACTGGTTTGCTGTGTATGCGCTGACTCCACAGACAAGGTATGCAAAGATTGGGATAGGACAAAGGCGGTAAGATAAAATTAGTGCACATGACAGGTGTGTGATTCATCTGGAAGTTATGTGCGGATTAGTGTACAATGAGAGCAATTTAGTATGTTTTTAGAGGCCCATGAGCAGTGTTGGTGCCCAGTCTGGATTTGTTACATCCATTTCATATACTGGTTTGCCTGCAATAATGCTAAATCATAAGCTACTCAGTCGACATGATGACATGACGTGGTTCTGCAGCATCACACATTAGCATGTTTTATCTCATTATCTATGACCTCAGCACATTGAAAATAACACTAAAAGCATTTTAATAGTGATATGAATTAATTTAGAACTCACCGAAAGAAGATGCGGAGACCAAACCAACAAAAAGCTGGGGATTGCACAGAACTCGATCCGCTCGTCTCACCGCTGCAATGCAAGCCTGGCGCCTTTGTTTAGTAATATCGGATACATGGGATCCCTCACGTTGCCTCCAGGATGGAAAACGATGAAAAGAGAGCCCATTATCCAGCTTCTTGCCTTCACGATCGTGTGATCAAACGTTGCAACTGATAACACAACACGTACGAACCATAGCTGAAGCTGTATCCTGTGTCTAGCCTACTGTCATGGCGGAAAGGGGCGTGGCCCACCTCCAGTGACATCACGCTCCAAAGCCCTATAGGGTGTTGATGTCATTAGACCACACCCCTTCTCATTACAGAGATGCACATCACCTAATATGCTTAATTGGTAGTAGGCTTTCGAGCCTATACAGCTTGGAGTAAGACAACATGCATGAAGAGGATGATGTGGACAAAATACTCATTTGCCTAATAATTCTGCACTCCCTGTATGATTTCAGTTAGGTTATTGCACACATGAAGAGTTGGCCTCTGTCCTTATAGACAGAGTGAATGCTGAGGTCGAGGCACACACGCACACACACAAGCAGTAGTTAAACTCATGTGTAGGGGAGAGTTCAAATATTTAAATAACAATATGCAAGGTCTTGTAGCTGTCTGATTATGCTTGCAGGAAGGACTGTTTGTTCCAGGGGATAAGCAGAGTTAGAAGATTACTGGGAAGGATCTGGCCTCGGGAAGAAGAAGATAATAATGGATTGGATTTCATATAGCGCTTTTCAAGGCACCCAAAGCGCTTTACAATGCCACTATTCATTCACTCTCACATTCACACACTGGTGGAGGTAAGCTACAGTTGTAGCCACAGCTGCCCTGGGGCAGACTGACAGAAGCGAGGCTGCCATATCGCGCCATCGGCCCCTCTGGCCAACAGAGTAGGGGAAAGTGTCTTGCCCAAGGACACAACGACCAGGACAGAGAGCCCAGGGATCAAACCGGCGACCTTCCGGTTGCAGATACGCTTCCCAACACCCTGAGCTACGGTCGGGGATGTTCTTTTAATGTGTTAAAAGTTGTCAACATTCATTGTATTGTACCTACTTTACGCATGAGGGGGCGTTCTAATACCCTGATTTTCATAAAAACTATTGTTGTGTGGTTTTCGGTGAGAGATCTTATGCTGTCTGCGTGCAGTGTTCATCTCCCACACGTGTGTGCATTAAAATCATCGTTTGACTTGACCCGGCCGGACCAGTGTTGTTATTTTGGTTTTCCTCCTGTATCCATCCCCAATATTTTGAACCCGTGACAGTTTGGGGGCTCGTCCTGTGGTATTGGGGTGGAAGTTAGAGGTTTGGACGGTCCGAGGTGTTCAGACAGACAGGCGCGAGTCAGTGGTCTGAAGTGAGTGGGCAAGCCGGCACATCTAAAAGGTGAGGCACTACCTGTTGAATTATTCTAAAGTGTGCCAAATTGGACATGAACAAAATTAAAAGTCTGCTCACTGAAATTACTGGTGAATGTCTGTTTTGATTTTGGTGAAAATCTCATGAGAAGTTGAGGTTGAAATAATGAAAATGGAAGGTTGAAAGGGTTAAAGTCCCTAAAAAACAGTGAAAGTGAGTTCGAGTCTCACGTAGAAGATAGGGAATTGGTTATTTTGTGGGTTTGAGTCCCAAATTGGTCAGAAGGTTAAACCTGCGTCAGTCATACACTTTCTCTGAGGTGTTGATTGTTGTTTTAAATTATTATAAATTTTTTAAGAATGGCAGTGCAGCTGCTAGGAAGCGCAGAGCCCGGAGGTTGTGCTCCCTCTTTGGTTCGGACGCGGGCCATCGACCTATCGGCGAATAGGGATAACACAGTTTGGCTTAACTGCAGATTACAGGGCAGCCTGGAATAAGCTAAGAGTTTGAGGCTCTTTGTTTGCGCTTTTTTGGGTAGCAGAGGTGCGTCCTCGGGCCTTGGAGGCTTTTAAATTCAGTTAGGGATTTTAGAAATTAGACCAGAAACAGTTAAAGTCTGATACTGGTGAATTGAACGCAAAAAACCTGGGGTTTGTCCGTTTGAGGAGGTTATGGTAAATTTCTCGAAATTGGTTAGGCACGAAAAACTGTCAGGCCTGAGAGTGAGTGTAAATATAAGACGTCTATGTAATATAATGTAAGAAGATTTTCGTGTGTAGCAAAGCCTGTGACTCTGACAGCGTGCTGCAGTGCTGCAAGCTATTTTTAGACCATGTGTGAACATGCAAATGAGGTGGCTGCTGTGAAGTGCACAGAGGACCTTCACTTTCTGTTTAGGGTGTTATTGAGTTTATAAGTATGATTTGCAAATATTGTTAAAAGCCTGTAAATAAGATGCTGGTTTTGCTCACCATATTAGTAAAAATGAGTTTTGATTTATTGTTGTGAATATATGATTAATGGCTGTGGTTGGCATATTTCTCTTGTGATGCAAAGCCGGATGTTTTAGAGTTTGAAAATGCTTTTGATTCAAGCAATGTATTCGTGATGCTATAAGAGTTGAGTTTCTTCTTCTTTCAGTTTGAAAACGCATAGATATGTTTGAAAAATGCAGTTACCTTTTGATTTTAGTATAATGTATGGTGTATTTCAGCATGAGTCACTGTAGTCTATGTTGAGGTTATGTGAGTGTTTACAATTTGGATTAACGGCTGTGAGTTAATTTGAAACAAAAGTTGAGTGTATTTAGAAAACCGGATACTTAATCCACAGAAGATTTTTGAGCTGTAGTCCAACCTGTAATTATAGTGTACGGTCACTGATCACAGCAGACGATATGAAGAGGGCTTTGCAGCTGCTGGGTGTGAGTAGCTGTGTGTGTGTGACAGGAACTCTGCATGCCCATAAAAGGCAACTGCCTGACTGTGTGAAGTGTGAACCCAGAGAGAGTGAGTAAAATCCACGCAGATGAAGCAAATGGATCTTTTAAGAAAAGAGATACTAATTGTATGTTTTAGTGTGTTAATACAGGTGGATTTCTCTCAACATGGAAACTTGAGTACAGCGGCAAAAGGATAGATTAACAGAATTGGGAGGACAAACAGGCCAGGCTTTGGCTTAAAAGTTTACAGCTTGACCTCTCACTTTGTCCCCACCCTGAGAAGAAGCTTAAAGGACAATTAATTTCCTGATGAAGACCGAGAAAACATCGTGGACTTGAAGAGTTAACAGCAGGCAAAAGACAATGCAAGTGACCCATAACACTGAAGGGTCCAGCAGCATGTATGAATATCACTGATGGAACATGAGCTTTGAACTACAAGCTGGAAACCTGTCAAGTGACAAGACTGTTTGAAGCCACTGGATGTTATTTTGCCAGGCTGGGAGTTAACCTACAAGGAAGACACAGAGAAGAAGAAACCGCTGAATTGGTGACTGTATTTGTTGGAGATTTTAAGGCCACACAGGACACTGCGGGCGGGCGTACAGGATATAATTGAATTGAAATTGAAGGCTGAACTTATGATGGTTTAGGGATGTCCACCACATGACAACAAAGAGGTAAACAAAAGAAGGTAAAATAAAGAGTGAAACTAACTAACAATTACATTAATGAATAGAAAACACACATACACAAATTGTTACATGTTTAATTATTTTTGGAAAGTATCAGAAGCGAGACAGTTTGAATCCACAGCTCAGTGAAAAGATGCATGAATTAAACCTGATTATAAAATACATACGCAATAAAGTAGCAGCTTACACACAACATTAACATGAACACTTAAATACATGATATAAATTGGTATTTCTGACCGGAGAGAGAGAAACGGGTCGTTTAAGCACTGATGATAATAATGACAATGTCTCAGTTTTGTTATTTGTAGGTGCCAGAAGACCTAATTTTCCACATGCAGCGGTCGGAAGAAAGTTATATTAATATCACTGGAAAGGGTCAGGCAAGTTTCTGGCTGAATTGTTGATGGCACCATGTGTCCGTGAATCTCACAAGCAAGCTCTAGCTCATGGCTGAGGACCAGGAATGCTGTTATTTAAGGTGGGAAATAAAAATTTGAGGTAGCAATCTTGGGAAAGTACACTGACTGCTTAAGGTGGAGAATTGTGAAGGAGTCTGAAACATTGCAAAGACACATATACAAAAACACACACACAACCAGAGAAATGTGAAAGGAAGGCACCTTTTAAGGTAACGCCTTGTTTGAGAAAAAGTTAAAAATAAACCGCCTACAAATGCACACACACACAATGAAAGAAACAGCTTACACTCATGAACATGTGAAGATTTTCCAGCAAGGTTAAAGCAGCAAGACTTAACATACACCTGTTGTTAAATGATAAAGTTTATCCACTACTAACAAATAAACTTTCTGGGTTGCAGGACAACAACTTAACTTCCAAATGAAAGAGTTGTTTCATCACTGACCAACCAGTGATGAAGCAACAAATTTAGTGGATAAGAGTCAAATTGTGAGATGTTTTCTGCTGAGTGAATAATACAAGTGATTACAGGAGGAGGGAAAATCACTTTTTGTTCTTTTAAACATGATCTTAAGAATTTTAACACGTACCTGTGTTGTCCTGTCAACTTGGTGGGTTATGAGTTGATTATATGGTGAGAAAAAACAAAAAAGGGGAGAGAAGGCTGACACAGGGCCTGGCCCGGTGTTTCTCCCCTCTCTGAATAACACAGCCAAAACAACATCATTTTCCTGTTTGTCTGTTTTTGTTTTGTTTTTGTTTTTTCTCTTTATGTTTAATTACAGGCTGCTTTGCCAGCCCGGAAAGCCGAGGCTGACCTGGACTCCTGCTCTCCCCTCTACCATCTTTGATGTGACCCTGACCAAATGCTGCAGCAGCTGGATCCACAACAACAACAACCTGAAAATGTAAACAGTGCTGCAGGAAAGCGATCTCATGCAGCAGAGACGGAGAGCGTTAAATCCAAGGCTCGTTTCACTACACGGGGGAAATTTCCAGACAGCTTCAGCTGACGGAGCTGTGACGAGACGCCCAGTAGGCCCGAATGAAAAGTGGGGCCGAGCAAAAGAATGCTGACCTTAATAACTCTGCATTTAACACTGTGCAGGACAATGATGGACCAACACAAATGATCGGGCAGCAAAAAGGGCGTGCCAGAGACAGGAGGAGTAACTGAGGTCAGGAGGCACCTCAGAATGGACAGAAGCACCAGAAGAAAAAATAAGCTGAAGGCACAGGTGTCGGGGCTCGGCCAGGAGCTGACTTCTGAGAAGAGCCGGACAGCAGAGCTGCAGAAGGCCTTGGAGCAAAGCAAGGAAAACATCAATAAGCTTCAATATGACGTGTACGGAAAAGACTCTGAGGTTTCTGCCCTCAGTAAGAGCTCAAGGCATCAGAGCAGAAACTGAGCAGGGCTCAGGAGGAGCTGGACAAGGAGAAGATGCAGGTTGCACTTCCGGTGAACATGGACACTGGAGAAAAGGACTGCCTGATTTGGGGCCAGAACCAGGACAGACTGAACTTGACCTAGCTTTGTCCTTGAATTGTTTTCGAGAGTGCATGTGCGAGGTCAAGCAATGGCTCCTGGCAAATACTCTTATCCTTAATGATAAGAAAACTGAAATTGTGGTCTTTGGCAGTAACGTTCTTCGTGCCCAACTTCGTGATGCTTTTGGTTTTCTCACTAGTTCCTTTTCTGACACTGCTAGGAATCTGGGCGTGTTACTTGACAGCTCGTTTAAACTTGATAAACAAGTGTCTGCTGTTGTTAGATCCAGTTTTTACCAACTCCGCCTTATTTCTAAGGCCAGGCAGTATATCCCGCATAAAGACCTGGAAAAGCTCATCCATGCCTTTGTAACTTCGAGGCTGGATTATTGCAATTCACTCTATTTTGGTCTCCATTCTGCCCTCCTTCATAGATTACAGACAGTCCAAAATGCTGCAGCACGCATTCTAACCAAAACTAGGAAGTTTGCCCACATCACTCCCGTCCTAGCTGATTTGCACTGGCTGCCTGTGAAATACCGCATCCAATTTAAAATTCTGCTGATTACTTTTAAAATCACTAATAACACAGCACCGAGCTATCTTAAGGAACTCCTAAACTCATATGTTCCTGCTAGGGCTTTAAGATCATCTTCACAGTTACTGTTGGTGCAGCCTAGATCTCGGCTGAAGTCTAGAGGTGACCGAGCGTTTGCCCTGGCTGCACCAGAGTTGTGGAACAACCTTCCGATTGGCATCCGGGCGTCTGATTCTATTCAATCTTTTAAATCACGGCTTAAAACGTATTTGTTTAATCTTGCTTTTTCTACCGGTTAATGCTGGCCTTGTTTGCATAGATTTATTCTATTAATTTTCCTATTATGCTTTTATTTGCGCTGTGTATGTCATATCGCCATTGTGTATTGGTGGCATTTTCCTGTGAACATAATTTTACATTTTTACATTTTTATGACCCTGATTATACTTGTGTTATCTCCTTGTTTTATGTTAAGCACTTTGGCATACCGCTGGTTTTTAAATGTGCTCTATAAATAAAGATTGTTGTTGTTGTTGTTGTTTGAACGGCAGCAAGGGTGGCAAACAAGCTGAAATGGAGGAGGGCAGGACCCCAGAGCACGCTTCAGGCTGTGGTTTACCCAGAACACCAGAACAGGAAAGTGATGAACACAAACACACACAAACACACACATCTACATACACTGACTCAGAATGAAGAGAAATACACACATGAACACATGTGCACTCGTTGATTGAGTGAGAAATGACACACACACACACAAATCGAAATGCTGATTCACTGAGAAGTGATACACACACATATGCTGATGCAATGAAGAATGCTTTGCTAACAAATGCTTATGCTGATACACATAATGTTGCACACAAACATCCAAACACAGAATCTGTTACAACAACAAGAAGCCATTGATTACTTATTGGTTAAATGCGTTTCATGTCACCCAGAGGGCATTTGTGTAGATTTAGGGGACAAGGTCTAAAGCTGGTTGGTTATGAAAACAATGTCTGTGCGTGATGTCTGTTTGTGGCTCAAGGCCTTGAATGAATTGTTTACTGTGCTTGACACAGCCTGATGAGGAGCAGTGATACAGAATGAAAAGGGTGAATTAACGGTGTGAATTTATTTCGGAGCGCCACAGTTTCTGTGATTGAGATTTGATTGAAGGAGGAACAAAAGTTGCTACAGCACCTGAGGTTCTCATTCCCACACCATGTTGCTCCGGGAGGAAGAGAAACTTTTTGGTGAAGTTTTGGTTGATTTTTGGGTTTTGCTTAGCATTAGGTTGATTTTATCAGTGATGTTTGGGTTGTTTTCTTTCTCTAAGAGAGAGATGATTTTATGTTTGGACATGTCTGAAATGGGCCCCAGTATTTGGTATTTTGTTAGTATTTTGTTGGTTACGTTTGTTTTTGCTTTTGTTACAGTGCACTGAGATAAGAAAATCGGAGAGGTGTGATCCACCGGTGGTGATATTATGATATTTTGTGAGTTCATGATTTAACAATCAGCTCTTTAAACCAGGTCTAACAGATTGAAATTTAAAGCGCTATGAAATATTCTTACTGGAAACAGTTGCAAAGTGCGCTTCTCCATGATTATAATGGGCTCTGGAGAAATTCACTTATATGGGACACTGATTACATCATATAGTCCTGAGTCTAAAAGGATTGCAGCGAGTCAATCGAGTCCAAAAAACAAGGAATTGTTTCCTTTAAAATGATGACGTCATCTTGCTGGTGATGGATACTCGAATAGGTTGCGCGTGAGACTCCATTATCAGCAACATCTGGTATGAATGTGTGTGAAGGTATGCATGTGACTGGACTGTGATAGACTGACGACTAAAAGTTTGACTGACTCGATACTGAGACAAAACGACACAGACTTTAGGATTAGTAAATGTGGAGCAACAATTCACCCAGCCTGCAACAGATGGGTGGATACTTTGTTTTGTTTTGTTTTTGCAGGAGCAGGAGGATAAGAGAGAGCAGAGGGGGAGAATGTAGCTTCACATGAGAGTGTGGAGCTGCAGACTTAACCCTTTGGTGGCTAATTTTGAGTTACTGATGTTTGCATTAAGAAAATTGTGTTTTATTAGCTGTGTTTCGATTAAAGTATCCCATCATATTGTTGGGAATGCCAAATGCTAAAGTGAAGAAAAGGTTTGATTTCATTCATGATTGGAATATGTTACTAATAACCATAGCATGTCATGTTACGGCTGTGTGCAGACAGGAATAGGACCCAAGGTGCAGACTCCGGAGACAAAACGGTGAACTCAAAACAGCTTTATTGCTGAACAAAGAAAATCTACAAAACCTAAACTGAAAAGAATCTAACGAAACACACACACACAGGGAGCCACAGGGAGATACACACAGCATGAGGGACGACGCGACACTGACTCAAAGAAACACAGGGTTTAAGTACACTGGGAAGTAACGAGGGGAATGAGACACAGAAGGAGGGCACAGCTGGGAGAAATCAGAACTAACGAGACAAGGAAGCAAAGCAGGACACATTCACATAAGACCCGGACCTTCAAAGTAAAACAGGAAGTAACACAGACTGAACTTACAGACAGACTCACAGGCAAGCACTACAGAGGGAACAGAGGTGGGAACAGGGCAGACACAGACACTGACTGGACACGAGGATATAGCCGACAGGGGAGACAGCAACTAAGGATAACACAGAGACATAAACCATCAGACAGAACTTCAAAGAAACCAAAGACTAGAAATGATAAATATAATAAACTCAAAACCCTGGGTCAACGACCCAGGCATCCTAACATAGCAGGCCTCTGTAAAAAGTCAATTAACTTTTATAGAGGAAAAAGCCAAAAACTCTAATAATATCTATGAATAACAGGGAAATGGTGGACTTGTCACATTCAAAATGGAGATATGTAATAACAAACACTGGTCCACGTGATTTAGGTTCTTTCTTGAAATAGTCAATAATTTAAAAAGCTGAATATAACCGACAGGGGCATATGATAGGATGTGGAACTGCAAAAGAACAAGAGCAAAGTAAAGAAAGAAAAACCTATTGTGTTCAGTTTTGGTAAATTCAAATTAAAAGGTACCACTACACTCAGAAGATTAATATGAATTCTGTATGAAGTACATGACTGGTGACTGGAGAAATATTATGAAAGGTGAGAAAGGTAAGCCCCGATGGGGGTGATAAAACCATAGATTTGAATTGAATTCTTATAATTTGGCACCAAACATGAAATTTCTCAAAAACTGTGTTGTTGTTGTAAATTTAGTTTGTGTTGCATCTGATATGTGCTAACATAGAAGTCATTATACATGGGCTCCACTCGTTAAAGGGGGACAGAGGGCCTTAGGACTAGGAAGAAGCAATGGACCTCGCTAAACTGGATTATGAGGTGTAGGTGATCTCTTTTAAAAAAAAAGAGAGAGAGATCAAAGGGGGAATTGTAAGATTATTATATCGTTTTATGCCACGTTATACCCCTAATTAGAGATTGTGAAACTATTATGTAGTTTTAGTTGAGTTATAAGAAATACTGTTTTCAGAGAGTTATGACCTTATTTGGCTGATTAGAAGAGAGCAGAATGTACCGGAGAGGTTTTCTGCCTCATCTCATCAGGAGGAGATAAGACGGGAGCCAAGGCCGCTACTGAGGCGCCATGTGAGAGAAAGAATGTGAACGTTTAGGCTTTTACGTTTATGCTTAAAAGTGTTGAATTGTATGGAATAAAATAATGGTCGATCCAGCATTTATACACCGAGCATTGTCCTTCCTTTAGCCCAGAGACCGGAAGAATTGGGAGAACTTAACAACTAAAGATTATTCAAATCTTGACAACAAGCATAAAATTCTCCAAAATTTAGAGACAGAGTGGAATTCTAGATAAACATAATTTAGCAAACCACAGAAGGATGGCGTTGGACATCCTGAGGGTGGAGAGGGGTTGGTGTGACCAAGGTATGGTTTGGCTGTTGTATGTATATTTCAAAATGATACAGCTCTGGATGGACCAGTTACCAGGCCATGGGAGGATGACAGACTTTATTAAATGAGGAGAAGGAATTTTCTGGGATTGAAGAACCTTCTGGGTAGGTGGTTGACTTAAACATGCATAAATCAAAAGCTATCATTTTAGTATTGAATGTTAATTGATTGATAAATGGTCACGCTTACAGCTGTATTGACTTGTTATAGACACAGTCTACTTCATGTTCAAGAATTGTAATTAACAGATTGAAAATAGTGACACTAAGAGAAGAGTATGCAGTGCCACACTATCAGATGCCAGTGACGGTTGGGCTCAGTGATGAATCAGGTGAGCTGGATTAATGGCTGAATCAAGACATAGATTCCCCTGCTGTGCTCAGTGAGGGAAAACCAGGGGGAAGTAAACTTTTGAAAAATTTTTTTAAAAAAAAGGCATTTTATATGTGAAGTTCATATTAATACAGGTTTTGTTTCTAGGCAATTCTGCAGACGCAGGCTCTGGGCGGAGCCCGGAGTGTAACAGATCTATCATGATAACTAATTTGATTTCATTCCCTAGCACAGGATGACAAAGCTGGAGGAATGATTTGGGAGAGGAGAATTTCTGATGCTTCCTGAGATATGATGTCACTAACCTTTTCTTTTAATTTTCTAGCTCGGATGAATGGACACAAGGGAGTGTGTCAAAAAAGGGGGAAGTTGAGTTTTAACATGAAACAATGGTTTTATGAACATTTTTATGACTTTTCTTGTGTGTTTAATAATTTAGGTATGTAAAACTTAAACTTATAATGACCTTAATGTTCCCAGAATTTTTGGGGGGAACAACTGAGAAGCATAGATCAATATTTCCATGTTTAAGCGTTAATGATTGAAATAAACTAAATAGCGTTTAGGAGATAAAATGCCTGTGTTCACAAGGAGCTGAGTACCACACTGGAGTGGAAACTGTGGGACGGTAGGTTGAAGGAAAGACATGATTTTTGTGAAAAGGGGGGGGGGGCAAATGTTGGAATTAAAAATGGTTAATTTGTTTTTGCTGTCTTTGATTAAAATGAGTGGTTAATAATTTTCATACACACATTGCAAATGTGCTCATGATGACTTGGCGCTCGGTCTTTTGAAGGTCATAAGCTTCGTTTGGCGTGATTGTCCGGACTGATATATTGTAGGTATTGGCTTTGAGTGCAGAGGGCTAAATGCAAACACGCTTACACACACATAGATTATGGTTAAAATAGGTCGCTGGGTCAGAGAGCCCTGAACATGATATTCTAAACCAAATTTGCAGTACTTGAAGAACAATGGACAATAACATTAGATTATGAAGATTAGGCAGGGAGGTGTTTTGGTTTTCTGTCTCTTACAGAGAAAGGAACAGACACCAGACGACGTAATGGAGATACGAAGGTGGTTCGCAGCAGAGACAGACACAGAGGCGTATCTTATGCCAAGACAGCAACTGGATTCAAGGGTCATGGCGTTTGGGCTCTGACTAGTCACCTGGGGAGGATGGATCCCATCAACACAGCAATAACCATGAAGGGGTTGGCCAAAATCCAGGGTCACCAGACCAACAAGGAAATTTCGGGGCCACAGTGACCACAGGAGTAGCGAGACTGAAGGGAAGCTTTGAGTAGTGGCATTTGATTAGAACATTTATTCAACATATTACATGTATGATTTCAGTTAGGTTATTGCACACATGAAGAGTTGGCCTCTGTCCTTGTAGACAGAGTGAATGCTGAGGTCGAGGCACACACACACACATACAAGCAGTAGTTAAACTCATGTGTAGGGGAGAGTTCAAATATTTAAATAATAGTTTGCAAGGCCTTGTAGCTGTTTGATTATGCTTGCAGGAGAGACTGTTTGTTCCAGGGGATAAGCAGAGTTAGAAGATTACTGGGAAGGATCTGGCCTCGGGAAGAAGATGATGTTCTTTTAATGTGTTAAAAGTTGTCAACATTGATTGTATTGTACCTACTTTACGCATGAGGGGGCGTTCTAATACCCTGATTTTCATAAAAACTATTGTTGTGTGGTTTTCGGTGAGAGATCTTATGCTGTCTGCGTGCAGTGTTCATCTCCCACACGTGTGTGCATTAAAATCATTGTTTGACTTGACCCGGCCGGACCAGTGTTGTTATTTTGGTTTTCCTCCTGTATCCATCCCCAATATTTTGAACTCATGACAGTATGTAAAAGTTTCTGAGAGCAATGTGAAGGCAGCTAGGCTTGATAGGTTATATATCAGCCAGATGTATAATAATAGACTAGTTAAAGCAGAGATTTCACCTGTTGGTTTTTCTGATCATCATTTAGTGACTGCAGATATTTCTTTATTGATGCACTCTAACATCTGTTCGCACTGGCACTTTAACGTGCAGCTGATTCATGACAGAGAGTTCTGTCGAGCTTTTTCTGACTTCTGGTGCCACTGGAAACTAAGGAAAATGGACTTTTGCAATTTGGCTCAATGGTGGGAGGTGGGGAAAACACAGATTAAGCTTTTTTGTCAACAGTACACATCACATGCAACGGCCACTGTTTATTTCATATTCTGTATAGTTTTTCATATTTATATCCTGTTCATAGCTTGTACTCACTACAGCCTGTACATACTTATAGTTATAGCCAGTGTTGGGTAAGTTACTTTAAATCAGTAACTTAGTTACATTACTAGTTACTTCTCTAAAAAAGTAACTCAGTTACTTCAAGTTACTCGTTACTTTCAAAGTAACTAGTTACTAGGGAAAGTAACTTTGGTTTTACTCAGAATTCTCTTGTTAATGTGTTGCTTCTGTAACTGGATACCCAGCCAGACTGCCAGTCTTCTAGCTTGCTTACTTGCCACAAGTGCACTGTGCCACCTACCAATAGAAAGGAAAAATAATGTGCACATTTCCACGAGAAATCCCACGCCTGGACCGTCGTTGACCGCCGCCATGATTCTAGCCTGCTTTTTACATCCAACACAAAAACTGCAGTCGTGGTGCTTTTGATTGTACTCAGAACTTGGAAATTCTGCCTTCTGAATAGGAAGATGTAGGTAACACCAGACTGCAGATGAGCTGCATACAGAGCTGGACTGGGACAAAAAAAATCGTCCCGGGCATTTTGACTAGAGACCGCCCACCATTATAGGAAAAATCATAAAGCCTTTGAATGAAAACAAACACTGTTGTGACAGTGATGTACACTGTTCTGATGGTATATATGTATCAATCTATCAATTGTTTGTTGTAAGACTCAGATAATTATTTTTTTTTTAAGCGAGACATTTTAAATGAGAATAATAAAGAAAAGTATTTCCTTGTGCCCCCTTTCCTGTTAAATGCCCTACCTGCCCCCTGGCAACACTTTGCTAGACCCGCCCCTGCACAGTTACCAGCTGTCAGCTACGTGAAAAAGGATCCTGGTGTTATTTGTCTCTCAGAAACAGTTCATAACTTCCTTCAACTCATTCATGTCACCTAAAAGGTAAACCTGTTTCTCCATCACCTGTTCAGCTCTGATGATTCAGTAAGGACATCTCCTGGTTTCATCTGCATGTTTCCCTCTCACCAGATAACCAAACCGATATCATGACCAGCAGCTTTACAGCTGTGGCTCCAGCAAACATCAGCTGATACTAGAAATTAATATTAAATAAATTCTAACAACAGCTGATCAAGCTTAAATGTGCTGCTGTTGTTTAACGCGACATCCGCTGGTTTCCTCTTTCTGGCGCAAAGTGGGCGATAAATAAACAAGAGAGAAAAGCCGATCAGCTGATCATTGATCAGTTTCCTGATTGAAGTAGCAACAGGAGAGAATGAGAGAAGAAGAGGCAGCTGTGCAGCTTCAGCTTTGTGTCTTTTTCATTGTAGCTGAAGTCCGGGACAAACTGTGTTCCTTTTCACCTCAGTACGAAACGCGTAATATTTTCTCTGAATACCAGACGATTCTGTTTTTTACGGGACGGTTGGCAACTCTAATAATTAACCGTATGAACAAAATAAAGTTCACCATCAGTAACATAGCACCCACCCAGCTGTATAGAAACTCCGTCATGCTAGCTAGCACGCAGTACGAAAATGTCAGCATACCGAAAATAAACTCCACCTAAACTTGGTTTATATCTGACCCAGATAGACTGCAGGTCATAACTTCTTACCTGAAGTTCAGTTCACACCTGCTAATGTTATTGAATCTGTGGAAGCTCCGCGATATCCACCACACGAAGTAACGAGTAACGAGCCTATCTAAATCCCAGTAACGAGTAACGCGTTCCTGGTTTTGGCATAATAACTAGTTACCGTGCTCGTTACCACAATAATAACGTAGTTACTGTAACGCGTTACTTAATAACGCGTTAGTCCCAACACTGGTTATAGCATATTCATAACATACCTTCATACCGTGCACATTATAACATACCATAATAGACCCATTTCTGTAATATACTTACATATCTATATTATAGCTAATATATATTGTAATATATCTATATCACGGCTAAAGCACTTTCTGGATGGATGCAAACTGCATTTCGTTGCCCTGTACCTGTGACATGTGCAATGACAATGAAGTTGAATTCTATTCTGTTCTATTCTATGAGGCTGAATCGGCTGTGTTGGAGTCTGCTGTTTCCTTTGCGGAGATGTCTTCAGTGGTTCGACAACTCAACGGTGGTCGGTCATCAGGAGTTGATGGTCTTCCTGCGGAATTTTACCAGAAATTCTGGTTGCTGCTAGGAGAGGACATTCATGAGGTTTTCACGTACTGTATGACCACTGGGATCTTGCCAACAAGTTGCACAAGGGCAGTTTTGACTTTACTGCCAAAGAAAGGGGACCTGGGCCTGCTTAAACATTGGAGGCCTGTCTCTTTGCTTTGTACAGACTACAAGATTCTTGCAAAATGTCTTTCTAACAGGTTGAAGACCTGTATTGACATGATTGTTGATGTGGATCAAGCATACTGTGTCCCTGAAAGAACTGTTATGGACAACTTGTTTTTAATTCGAGACATTATTGATCTGGCCAAGCTCAAGGACTTGGATGTGGGGTTTTTATCTCTGGATCAAGAAAAAGCTTTTGATAGAGTTGATCATCACTATTTGTTTAAAACTTTAGAAGCTTTTGGGTTTGGGAACATTTTCATTTCTTGGATCAAATTGTTGTATTCAAAGGCTGCTGTCATGTTAAAGATGGGGGGAGGGTTAAGTCGGCCTTAAGTCGGAGGGTTAAGACTCAAGGTAAAACTGGCCAATTAACTAAAATTCTTCACTTTACACAACACAATGAAATAAACTTGCTGTACCTTTTAACCACCCATAAGCCCAAAGTTTTCCAGAAAAACAGTCCAAAAACTCGCTCAGCAGCTCCATGCACTCACCAAACACCTTCACACACCCATTCACTCACACTCCCAGCATGCAGTGCAGGAAGGAGAGGAGAGAAGAGAGAGGGAGAAAGAGGAGCAGAGAGGGAGAGAGGAACAGAGAGAGAGAGGAGCAGAGAGGGAGAGAGGAACAGAGAGAGAGAGAGAGGGAGAGAGAGGAGCAGAGAGGGAACAAGATCCAGGTGAGACAGACATGTTAGTCAAATGGTTGTTATGCAGGCTTGTTTGCGTAACAAGTAAATAATTATATAAACTTTTCTGAATCTAAATAGTGGACTTTGGTAGAATTAAAAATAAGTGTAATGCAGGTCTATGGTGATTTTTAGTGCTACTATCATCTAGTTTAGTTTCTGCTGGCTCCCCCCCCCCCCAATCCCACATGTATACTACCCTTTAGGGCTAAGCCCTGGGTGTATAAAATGTCTGGCTCCGCCTCTGAAGTCAACAGTGTCCATGACACACAACGTAACGTTCGATAATGTGTCATGCGCAAACGCATCAGCTCTAAGAGCTCTACCTTTAATGCCTTTAATGCTGCAACCTGCCCGCAGTATAGCAATCAGCTGATAAGTGTCTCTCAGCAGAAGAAAGCAGGTGGCTCTTGTTTAAAAACATCCAGCCCAGATACATCCAACCCCACAGGAACACTGTTTCCCTCAGGAAATGATTGGTACCACTGCAAACAAGTTCTCTTAAACACAGCAATTCAGTTCACCATAAGCACCTATGCAAGGCCTCATGTCTCTAAGCTGTGAGCTCAGGGATGGCACATTGGCCCACTAATGTACCAGCTGGCCCAGTTAACATGAAAAGCAAAGCCAAACCAATCTATGTGAAAATGTGAGCGTTCCTCTAAAACAAACCAGGGACAATCACACGTGCTGCCCGTCCTCCAGCTGGCTGCCTTTTGCTGCACCACTTGCTTAGTGTCTTCTTAAATCACTACTTGAATCTCTGCTGTAGGCTAACAGAACTACTGTGTGTGTAAATGACAACTCAGTCCTCTCAGACTCTTTACTAGTGACGGTCTGCTTGAAGCTGATGCCCTGCTGGCAACTGAAGGAAGAACAACAACAAATGTGAGCTGTGAGTGGTAGAAGCTCCTTGTTAACCGGAAGAAAACCTGATTTATTCTGACCTCATTTGAACCTTTAAAACATTTTTCTTCTTAACCTTCATCAAACCTTGACATTTCTTTGACCTTTAAACTTCAGACTTCAATGAAACCTTAGTTTCATAAGAGGCTGTCTTTGTCACGGTCCTGTGGCCCAGTGTTTTGATTTTATATTATTGTTTAGTGGTCTGTTTTCCTTTTGGTTCTTGGCTAATGACTGCTGGTGTTTTGTATTTCTTAGCTTGTGTATTCCTTTGCCCCTGATGTCACTCTGGCCCCTGTACTGTGTTCCTTCTGTTCCCTGTCAGAGTTATGCATTCAGTCTGTGGATTTCCTGTTTTATTTTGAAGGTTCATATCTTATGTCAGTGTTTCAAGTTTTGCTTCCTCTGTCTCGTTAAGTCTAATTTCCTCGTTCCCTCATGTTCCTGTTGCTACAAGATAAATACATATTCTTAATGCTTATTTTCTGTTCATATTGTTTTATAGAGCCCAGTGTAGGAAAACGCCCTTGTGAGTTAGAATGTAGGCCAAAAGTCACAGAGCAGACTGCACGTCTTGTGCAGAAAACAGGAAGTAAAGAAAGGGGAAGTTTAGTGCAGAGACATATTAATAAACCAAACACAAAAAATCAGAACTAAGTAAACTGTGTGTCGGTGTGACGTAGTGCAGAAATATATATACGGATTTAGCTGGCAAAGAATTCAGACCTGAGCTTGTGTGTCTGTGTGACAGGTCTCCATTTCCGGAAATGTAAAATAAAGATTATTTTTTGAGCTTGACCACTCTGAGTCCAGTCTTTTTCGGCCGTCAAAAGAATACAAAAGAACCTAGATTTAATACTGCCTGTGTATTTATTGTGTGTGTCCTGCAGTGTTCAGCATCGTGTCGTACCCTCAGATTTTGCCTGTGTGTTCCAGTTTGTGTTTTCCCTGGTTTTCTGCTTTGTTTTCTGCCAGCAATAACGCTGTGGTTTTTGAGTTGCATTCAGTCTCCCTGCATTTGGATCTTCACCTCTGCCTACCTGCACACAGAGCCCTGACAGTTTTACAGAGAAATGATTCCCCTGAAGACAAAATAGGAACAACATCCTACATAAACTTCATAAAGTTTCATTAACAGACAGAACAATGTATTTCAAACTTCCCCCAAAACAAACATCCACCGCACCTAGGGTGTAGGCTCCACACTTTGAGAACCTCTGCTCTAAAGAATGCCTTAGACTGAAATTTATCATGAAACATGTTTATAAATGGATGAAACCAAAGATTTCATCAAACCCTGATTTAGAGACAACAGAACATTTGGTTTGATTTCACAAGATAAGAACGACGACTGAGTGGGAAGATTGTTTTATGTTTAGTCAAATCTTTCATACATAAAGTCGGATTACAAAATCATCCCCTAAATTTGTTGTTTTATTCAAGGAATTGAAATTATAGAAAAAATGACTTCAAGAAAAGAAACCCCAAAAACTCTCTGATACTTTAAATCATCTGATTTGGATACCTGAGATCAAATATATCTCCCCTTGTTTTGTTTTATTGTGGCATTAATTTAGTGTTACATCCTGTTTGTTTGCTTCCATCCGTGTATACATTCATATTCACTATTATGTTTTTATTCTTACATTGCTGTGTAATCACTGTTCCCTCTGCTAACTGATTTGACCTTTTGTATCTTACAATAATATTTGTCATATTTGTATCTGTGCCTAAAAGATAAGAATAAACAAGTTTTCCATGCTAAAACACAGCTCCACCTCCTGCAGTTCTCCCTCTGAACCACTAGATGTCTCTGTTATCTAAATGAAGAAGTGCAGCACAGCAACCACAGCAGCGTTCAGATCACACGTGTCCTGTTATTATGTATAAAAGCATGAAACAGGTGAGACAGGTGGGATCAATATTAATGTTGTGGAAATATATGAAAAAGCAACAGAAGAGTGAAAACATTTCGTGTTTCTAGAAAGATCTTTCAGCTCATAGCTGCTCACAGACTGTATTTACAAGTGACAAACTGCACCTCTACAGTACATCTACAGTATATATCAAATCTATTCAGCCATGTTTGAAAGCCTTTCCAGGTGTGAAGAGTAGAAAGATATTTTGCTGCTATTATTTGCTGCTATTTTTATAATCATCATTACCATTTCATTATTAATAGTGATATTGCATTCAGATGTTCAAACATATTGGTGTCATATTAGTCTTTATTACAGGTTCAGTGAGAACCACTTTAAACTGTGGAGTTGAATCTATAACCCGAAATGCTTTTGAATCTATAATCTTAAATGTTTATATGCAGACTGCATTGTAAAAGAAAGGCCCTAACGTTGAGTATACTCTGTGCCAAAATGAGACAGGAAACTGCAGACTGACAGGAAACGCCATGCTTTGCAAAAGTGAAACCAAAAGCAGAGTCTGAGTGCAAGTATTTTGAGTAGGTTATTCTTTATTATCTTTTATTCATCTATATCTTTTGATTAAGCTTTTAGTAGAGGTTCTTGATTAAAACATTTATTCAACATATTACATATATAGTTCCAGTTAGGTTATTACATGTAAGGATGAGCCTCTGTTCTGGTGAAAGGTCAGAAGTGCAACGGGTGAGATGAGAGAGCATTTAAGGATGAGACACACATACAGCTAGTGGGTTCATTTATAGGTGAAAGTTTAATCATGTTTTGCTTGCAACTGCAAAATTGTGCCTGCATGAGTGACAGTTTGTGCAGAACGTGTGCCTGATGTTCCAGACAGATAAGCGCTGGCAGGATGGTGACAGGATGCACCTGCCGACAATGTTCTTTTTAAACTGTGTTAAAAGTCATTGTGGTTTTGAGTTGACGTATCATGTATCGTATTGGTGAACGCAAGAGGGGGCGTTCTAATACCCCGATGTATAAAACTGTGTTCTGAAGTTTTGAAGATCGAGATTTGATGCTGTTTGTATACAGTGTCCATCTCCCACGCTGCGTGTGTTTCATTAAAATCTTCGTTGACTCCACCTGACAGGGTCAGTGTGTTATTCCGATCTCCACCATCTCTCTCTCCTCAAAATGAACCTTAACACAGGTGAGTTTGAGCCAGGAGGGTCTGAAGCCAGAGTGAGACAGAGACTGTAGGAGGACAGAGCAGCAGCAGAGCAGTCCAGATCCACTGATGATCCTCTGTCAGATCCAGAGGGACACACAGGGATGATGCTGGACTCTACATTGTGTCTGACAGTGGAGCTGTTCTCAGAGCAGTTCACTCTGCAGCACTGACAGTCATCTGCACTTCATTCCTCTGTCAGTCACTGATGGATGAAGCTCTCCTCTCCACCTCCCAGTAACATGGCCCAGTCAGAGCGTCTCTACACACAAGCTGCTGCTGCTTCAACCTCTCTGGATCATCAGGACACAGCTGCTCCTCTCTCAGCACACACACCGTCCTGTTTACCATCATCACCTCCACCTGCAGAGAGAAGGAGGAAGAGCAGAGGAGATAAACGAGTGTTTCCAGAGACTCTAAATCAGCTGTCAGTCAGTGATGCAGCACATCCAGTATAAAGAGCAGCAGGGACTTCAGTGCTGGGACTAGGGATGGGTATTGATAAGATTTTCACGATTCTGATTCCATTTTCGATTCTGTTTAACGATTTGATTCTTTATCGATTCGTTTTAAAAAAGGAGAACACTAAGGTCGATTAGCTTAGAACTTTGTTTTATATCTTCTCTTTGAACAAGATAGAAATTTAGGAGTAACATGGCCTTACGAACCCAACAGTGAGATCTTAAGAGATCCACAGCCTACGGCTCTTCAATGGGGTGTCACAGGGTCCCCAGGAAAAAAAACTGTAAATGTAAAACAATAAAATAACTATTTTTCTGTAGCAATAACAAAGTATAACATAAATTATTCCGTAGCAATTACACAAGAATATCCAGTAATGTCCCCGCCTACAATTAAACACATTCACTTACCGAAAATTGGGGCATCTGCTGTGGCAAATGGGTGCAAGCCTTTGACCACAAACTTAGTCACTGCTCGGTGACATTCGTCTATCCTGGCCTGAAAGGAGACGCTACCAGTAGACTGCAGCGAGAACTGCCAGCCAGACTCTGTCTGTCTCATCATGGTCACCTAAATGCACAGTAATGGCAGGTTTTGTAATAAGGCAGATCGCGCTAACATAATATGCACTGTTAGCTGATTATTTACCTGCCGCATTAACGGGAGAGGACGTGCAAACGTTACCGCTGCTGCTGGGTTGAGATTCACGAGTCCGGAGCGGAATTAAAAACACGACATTCATTTAAGGTCATCGCGTGTTTTGTGAGCAAATGCTTTTGCATATTCGTAGTGTTTTCTCCCTTAAATGAAATATCTACTTTGCAAGTATTGCAAGTTGCCCTGTTGTCATCCGTTCTCGTAAAGTATAACCAAACTTTTGAGCGTTTGAGCCGCTTAGTGTTTCCTGCCAGGTAAATGACGCTCCGCAACGTGGTGACGTCATTCGGGGCGACTGGAATCGATAAGAGAATCGTTTGCAAAACTGGCAAAAAATTCCAAGGAATTGAAACAGTGGGAATCGGTTCTCAACAAGAACCGGGTTTTGATACCCATCCCTAGCTGGGACTGTACTAGGACTCACAGGCCGAGGGGGCGGTGTGGCAGCAATTTCTCACACCAGCCTATTAATCAACCAAAGACCAAGACAGACTTTTAATTCATTTGAAAGCCTGATGCTTAGCCTCGTCCACCCCAGCTGTAAAACTCAGAAACCAGTCTTGCTTGTTATCATCTATCGTCCACCTGGGCCTTACACAGAGTTTCTGTCTGATTTCTCAGACTTTTTATCTGATTTAGTGCTCAGCTCAGATAAAATAATTATTGTGGGTGATTTTAACATATGTTTAACGTATGACTCTGGATACTGTAGCTCCTGTGAAAACTAAGGTCTCAAATCAGAAGTACCTGACTCCGTGGTATAATTCTCAAACACGTAGCCTAAAGCAGATAACTCGTAAGCTGGAAAGGAAATGGCGTGTCACAAATTTAGAGGATCATCATTTAGCCTGGAGAAATAGTTTGTTGCTTTATAAGAAAGCCCTCCGCAAAGCCAGAACATCTTACTATTCATCACTGATTGAAGAAAATAAGAACAACCCCAGGTTTCTCTTCAGCACTGTAGCCAGGCTGACAAAAAGTCAGAGCTCTACTGAGCCAACAATCCCTTTAACGTTAACTAGTAATGACTTCATGAACTTCTTCACAAATAAATCTTTAATCATTAAAGAAAAAATTACCAATAATCATCCCACAGATGTAACATTATCTACAGCTACTTTTAGTACCATTGATGTTAAGTTAGACTCTTTTTCTCCAATTGATCTTTCTGAGTTAACTTCAATAATTAATTCCTCCAAACCATCAACGTGTCTTTTAGACCCCATTCCTACAAAACTGCTCAAAGAAGTCCTGCCATTAATTAATGCTTCAATCTTAAATATGATCAACCTATCTCTAATAATCGGCTATGTACCACAGGCCTTCAAGCTGGCTGTAGTTAAACCTTTACTTAAAAACCTTGAAACCTTGTCTAGAAAAGAGCTATATAAATGCAATCCAATCCATTATTAATTCAATTCAATTCAATTTTATTTATATAGTGCCAAATCACAACATAAGTCGCCTCATCACATGAGCCAAGGTGTAAAAAAGGGTGTGGGTGATTATCAGCAGAGATTTCGAGAGATGAAACGTCTTCAAGAAAGTTAAAGAAGTCACTTTTCTTTCCAGGTTCCTTAGATTACCATGACTGGATGGTGAGAACCTACACAGACATATCATGAGAAATTTTCAGTGTTTTGGTTCAGTTCCTACTCTCACCCCAACCGGTCGCAGCAGATGGCCCCGCCCCTCCCTGAGCCTGGTTCTGTCGGAGGTTTCTTCCTGTTAAAAGGGAGTTTTTCCTTCCCACTGTCGCCAAAGTGCTTGCTCATAGGGGGTCATATGATTGTTGGGTTTTTCTCTGCACCTATGAAGCACCTTGAGGCGACTTTTGTTGTGATTTGGCGCTATATAAATAAAATTGAATTGAATTGAATTGTTACTTCACTTTTTCTAATCTTTGGATTTTTATTGAAGTTGATGAAAATGTTTTTCCCTCCTAGTTTGAGTTTGGACTTTCATTCATTAGAAGAAGCTTGGTGTGTCCACTCTGAGCTCTGTAGGAACCCCAACAACAAGCCCAACAATCCAGATGTTCCAGCTGTTAACTGGAGGAATTCCATCCAAACATCTGCTCTCACTAAAGTCTTCCTCACCTACAGACTGTGTTCTTCACTGCTTTAAACTTGGAAATGAATGCAGTCATTGGTCTTCGTGCTGCTTTGTTCAGAGAGCTGATTGGCTGTTGACAGCGTTTGATCAGAGCGTGTCAGCTGTTACTATGGTGACCATAAAGGTGACAAAAAGGCAGAAAAAGGAAGTGTTTGTGTCCAATCCTGAAGCCTGTCACCATTCTCCTCTCACAGCTTCACTGAGAAGCTGCAGCTTTATAGGAAACACTGGATCTTTGTTTCATACTGGCTGTGTTTAGTACAATACTGCTGACAGCACCACCCACTCACTCCATCACTCTACTCACCACATAGTCTCCAGTCTGCAGTCTGGACTCTGCTGAAGATCAGACAGCTGCTTCACATCTGGATCCTTCAGGTTATTATATTGCAGGTCCAGCTGTCTCAGATGGGAGGGGTTGGACTTCAGTGCTGCTGCCAGATAATCACAGCTGATCTTTGACAAACCACAGTCCATCAAACTGTATGAAGAATGAAAGATGTAAGTTTATTAGACAATTTAATTTTAAAACACTGTTTTAAAAGAGATGAAACATTGTTTTAAAATTTAATTTTAAAACAATGTTTTAAAATTAAGGTGACTGAAAGGTGAATAAATAACTGTAAGTGAGTAAAAGTGAGTAAAGTATCAGCAGTATAAAAAGAGTGTAGAGTACTTTATGTTTCTGGTTTGGGAAATGGTCTTATCGGCTGGAGTTAAAAAGCAGGGTGGCTTTGGGGACAAAGGTGGCTCTCCTCCTCTCAGTCCTGCAGGAAATGCAGCGGAGGCATCGCCCAGAGGGGAGCCATTGAAATGCGAGGTGAAGAATGCGAGAGGGGTCATTGATGATTTTGGCTGCCTGTCTGAGGAACTGTTGGCTGAAAACCTGTGCCAGGGTTTTCAAGCTCTTATTACTGGAAATTTTAACATACATATTTGTTGTGATGATGACCTGCTAGCCAAGTATATCCTTGCCCTAATTGAATGGTAAATGGTAAATGGCCTGTATTTGTATAGCACTTTTACTAGCCCCGCCTAAGGACCCCAAAGCGCTTTACATACCCAGTCATCCACCCATTCACACACTGGTGGAGGCAAGCTACAGTTGTAGCCACAGCTGCCCTGGGGCAGATTGACAGAAGCGAGGCTGCCATATCGCGTCATCGGCCCTTCTGGCCAACACCAGTAGGCAGTAGGTGAAGTGTCTTGCCCGAGGACACAACGACCGAGACTGTCCGAGCCGGGGCTCGAACTGGCAACCTTCCGATTACAAGGCGAACTTCAAACTCTTGAGCCACGATCGCCCCAATTGACTCTTTTAACCTTACACAGTGGGTCAGTGAACCAACTCATGTTAAAGGCCATACTTTGGATTTGGTCCTCTCAAATGCTCTGAATATTTGTACTATGGACATCGACAATGCTGGTATTTCTGACCATTTTTTGGTAATGTTTGATGTTGAGCTATGTGAAATTGAATTAAATTCTGAAAGCTGTCGTCGCCCTGTACGCATCATTAACTCAGAGACTGTGGCTAATTTCACTACGGCCTTTTTTGATCCAGATTGTACGGATACGAACTGTTATACACCCCCCCTTGGTTGATGATTTTGCCAACTCTATGCTATCCACCTGTTGTTCCATCTTAGACACTATGGCCCCTATAAAGATGAAACGTCCCAGGACTTCTCCTCAACCTTGGCTAAATGACACTATACGAGCCTTATGGCGTGCCTGCCGTCCATCTGAAAGGAGGTGGAAGGAAGATAGGCTTTAGATATCGTATGACATTCTTTGTAGGAGCCGCTCTCTATACCAGAACTGTTAAGGCAGCTAAAGCAGCTTTCTTATCAGATATTATTGAGACTAACAGCCACAACCCCGAATGCTAATAAAACAGACTTTACCATGAAGATCCTCAGTGTGGATCAGTACAATATCAGCCTTATGTCTGCAGTTTAGTTTCAGCACAACTTTAACATCATATTCATCTCAGAACAACTAAAACATGTGACTGACCTCAGAGTTTCAAGCCCACATACTGGACTCTCCAGAAAACCACACAGCCGCTTCACTCCTGAATCCTGCAGGTCATTGGAGGTCAGGTCCAGCTGTCTCAGATGGGAGGGGTTGGACTTCAACGCTGCTGCCAGATAATCACAGCTGATCTCTGATAAACCACATTCCTTCAATCTGTATAAAGAATGAAAAATGTAAGTTTATTAGACAAAGTGTGTGTCCATGTCTGCTTACAAAGACATGTTTAGTGTTGTTGTGTAATGTGGACAGATTCAAGTCCTCCTGGCCATCCCTGACATCATACCTGAGGGAATAAAAGGACCTGATATTCAGCCTTATGTGTTAAGCGTGTTGAAAATGGTCAGAGAGCTAAACAGAGCTTTTCCCTATCTGCTAGTAAGTAGATCATCTTTATTCGTAATCAAAGATAAATTTGGATTAAATGGATTATGCTATAATGAACGTGTTAATGAAATGTGAACTGAATAAAGACATGAAATGAAATAATCATTGCTTTAGTTAAAGGGGGTCAAAGGTCAGACATGAAGGAAAGTAAGGTGAGGCTGAAGATCAGTGAATCTGATGTAAACACCCGATTGACTGACTAGATTTTAGAAAGAAAGGTGGGCGAGTTGAAAGTATAAACTGGGATGCATGGAAGTGTTCTGGGTCAGTCTGTGGTATCCTGTGAGACGAGCAGTTCAAAGGATTCCAGAAGTCGGAAACTCCAGCAGAGGAGGGAAGGGGAGATTGGCCACAGTGGACTGGAATTACAGACTGCTTATCATCTTCATCATCATCATCATCATTGCTGTATTGGATTATAATTCTGATAAGGATTAGGACTTCCATCAGTCCTAATCAGTCATATTCTTTGCTTTGCTCTTGTCAACCTGCTTTGATAAAATCTGCTGCAGTTTAAACTGAGTATTAATCTATGTTAGTGTAAATACCTCTAATAGGTTACCTTGGTCTTTCCAGGTGATATCTTCCCAGGGAGTCTGGGGTCCAGGCTTCTAAAACAATCCCAGCTTAACAAGCACTACAAGAGGAGAGCTGCCATATCCTTCCAAGACGCCGGCACAAGTTGTTGCAGCAGCTTATGGCTCTCCGTCTTAGTACTCCTCTCTTTTGTGTAGTTTCCTTAGTTTGTACATCCTTTTAATTTCTTTGTGCACTATCGGTTCTGCTTTCAAAATTCGCTACACCTGCCAGGATCTCACAGACATAGGGGACCTGCACCAGACATTGTTTCGTGGTACTTTCATCGCACTCACATAGCGAGACTGTTGTCTCACTAACAGTTTGCATACCTCTCTCTGTCTTTATGAATCTACAGGTCCTTCCTGATTGGCGAGCAGGCAGCGGCCGATTGGTTTTAAAAGATCCCTCAGCAGCAGTTGTCAGCGGCAGTGACTGACAGCAGCAGCAGACCTGACCCCCTTTAGCTACGTGCATGAAAGCTGGTGCAACAACGGGACAATTATATACAGTCACTGCTCCCCGAACCTTGAGTACATGTCAGTAAGAGTAGTCTTCAAACAGCTAACAGATCATCTGCAGAGGAATGGCTTATTTGAAGAGTTTCAGTCAGGTTTCAGAGCTCATCACAGCACAGAAACAGCTTTAGTGAAGGTTACAAATGATCTTCTTATGGCCTCTGACAGTGGACTCATCTCTGTGCTTGTCCTGCTAGACCTCAGTGCAGCGTTCGATACTGTCGACCATAATATCCTATTAGAGCGATTAGAACATGCTGTAGGTATTACAGGTACTGCACTGCAGTGGTTTGTATCATATCTATCTAATAGACTCCAATTTGTTCAAGTAAATGGAGAGTCCTCTTCACACACTAAGGTCAATTATGGTGTTCCACAGGGTTCAGTGCTAGGACCAATTCTATTTACATTATACATGCTTCACCTAGGCAGCATCATTAGAAGACATAGCATAAATTTTCACTGCTATGCAGATGACACCCAGCTCTATCTATCCATGAAGCCAGGTAACACACACCAATTAGTTAAACTGCAGGAATGTCTTAAAGACATAAAGACCTGGATGGCCGCTAACTTTCTGCTTCTTAATTCAGATAAAACTGAGGTTATTGTACTCGGCCCTGAAAATCTTAGAAATATGGTATCTAAGCAGATTCTTACTCTGGATGGCATTACCTTGGCCTCCAGTAACACTGTGAGGAACCTTGAGTCATTTTGACCAGGACATGTCCTTCAATGCACATATTAAACAAATATGTAAGACTGCTTTCTTCCATTTGTGCAACATCTCTAAAATTAGAAATATCCTGTCTCAGAGTGATGCTGAAAAACTAGTTCATGCATTTATTACTTCCAGGCTGGTGTCAGGAATAGAAATATTGTCCTGCTATTAGTTGCTGCTATTTTTATAATCATCATTAACATTTCAGTATTAATAGTGAGGTTGCATTTAGATGCATTCAGATGTTCAAATATATGGTTATAGCCTTTATTACAGGTCCAAAGAAGAACCATTTTAAATGGTTCTGTTGAATCTATAATTTAAATGTTATTAATGCTTTTATGATCTCTGTGTAGAGGGCAGAGACAGGAAAATACTCTCTGTGCTAAAATGAGACAGGAAACGAAACGCGTCTGCAGAGCATGTTTTGCAGAAGTGAAACCGAAAGCAGAAAGAGCCAAAGAGTTAGTATGCATTTATCTTTGATTTAAGCTTTTAGTAGAGGCTTTTGATCAAAACATTAATTCAGTAGAGTACACCTATAGGGATCACTGATAGGGAAAGTTCAGTTTAAGGTCAACTAAGGTTCAGAAAAGCAGATGCAAACTCTGCACGCACAGACAGACAAATAGTGAGAGGTCATGACACGTGCGCAGTACATAGCATGCACGCCGCCTTGCACGCGTGTCACGCACTCACACACACACCATAACAGATCTATTTTGGTAGGGCAGAAATGCAGAAGTGTGCCAAGTACTTGAGGAAGTGCACCCGACAAGCGACAGCGAAGAGGGGAAGCACCGACCAAGACAATGTTTTTAGAGCAATGTTAAAGGTCATGGAACATTTTGTGGTTTGGATTGACGTAAGCTGTACTATTGTCTATTTTTGTAAAAGAGGGGCTTTGTTATTGTACCCATATAAAACCTTGTCTCATGATTGTAAGTTCAGTTCAACACTGATTGGGTTGTTGAACTCACACATGTGTTCATTAAAATGCCGTCTAAATTGCACACGCCTGGATCTGTGGTTTTATGGATTCTTCTCTCAACATTGAACCCTAACATTTGGGGGCTCGTTCCGGTGAGAGAGAGGGAATGTTGGGGTTTTGGTGAGATCCGGGGTCCGTGGTAATTGGACGGGCAGACGGTAATCAGTGGTGAAAGTGAGCAGGCATTCCCCGGGGCATTTAAAGGTAAGACACTGCCTGTTGAAATATATTTCCAAAAGGTGTCACATTGGGCATGTCAAATTAAAGTCTGCTCACTGAAAATTACTGGTGAATGTCTGTTTTAATTTTGGTGAAGTTTTCATGAAGTTTACCGGTTGAAGTAATGATAAGGAAGTATAAGTGACAGTACTGAGTAATGAGAATAAAGGAATGAAAAGAGAATTAAAGCAGTTGGACTGCGAAGTGAACTTTAGAAGGATAGGGAATTTGGTCATTTTGTGGGTTCAAGTCCCGTTGGTCATTTGGTCTCGTGTGATGGTCATTTTGTGGGTTAGAGTCCCCTATGTCCACAACGGAGGTCTGCCTCAATCTTAATCCTGTTCCGGATGTAGATTGTTGTTTCAAATTATTCTAAATTTTTCTAGGGCGACAGCGGCGTCTGTTAAGAAGCATTTTCTCCTTGGTAACGCTTGCACCTGGGCAGGACGCTGACCCTTGGCCTACCCTGAAGAGTAGGGATAGTACCGTCGACAGCGGGAGAGAACTTGGGAACCTCTGAAATTGCTAGGAGTTAGAGTCTCCTATTTTTGCGCTTATTGGGTATGCTGGCAAATTAAGTTAGGTTTAGAGATCTGGACAGGACAGTCTGGGACCGCCCTGGTGAATTGAGCACAAAAAGTCTGGGACTGATCGGTTGGAGCCGTTATGTTCTATTATCGAAATTACATAGGAGTTGAAAAGGCCTAAAAAATCTGTGCAGTTGTAATTAAAGACGTCTGTAATATAAAATATGAGATCTATGAGTAGGATCAGTCTCTGTGTCAGTCATGCACAGCCGGATGTGCACTGATTGTGTGTGTAAATGCAAATGAGCAGCAGTGACGCGCAGAGAGGGTGGTTTCAGTTTTCGAGAGGACTGAGCTTTTTGCTAAATGCCTGTATATAAGAGGTTGGTTTTGCTTATTATGAGAGTGTAAATACAGTGTGAATATATTAGTGTGGATGCATAGTAAATGACTGAATTTTGATAGATGTATATTTCGTGAGCCATAAATGTTGGTGTGTTTTATTTTTCAGTTATGTGTGTGTGGGGAGAAGCTGCGAGACGATGAGAGGTTTCAGTTTTCTTTTTCTTTTTCTCTTTTGACTTGCTCTTTCTGATCATGGAAGGCATGTCCAAAATACTCGTATGAAAGCGTATTTTGTGTGATTTTAACTGTGTGAAGGCTGTCAGTATTTGATTTGAGTGACTCTGCATGATTTGTCTGAGTGAGTGGAAAATGGAAGTTTGAGAGAGAGAAAGGCAGTGCGTGTGAGACGATTTATGGCGTCTGAAAGAGGTTAGAACTTTTAAAGGTGTGTATGGAATAAAGGAGTGTGAAATATATTTCTTGTGTGATGAAAAAGTAGGATGTGCTAAAGTTTGAAAGTGTTTTTAATTCAAGAAAACAAAAAAACAAAGGAGTTAGATTAGTTTGAGGAACAGGAAATATTGCTCTGTGTATCGGGGCTGCAGCAACAGGAAATAGTGAACAGGAACTGTGCATGCCCATATATGGGAACTGAGTGTGTGCAGAAAGAACACAGAGAGACAGACGAGGAAATGGGAGCAAATGAAGCCTTTAAGAAAAATGAATATATTACTAATTGTATGCTTTAGTGTGTCAATACAGGTGGACTCTCTCAACATTGGAACCTTGAGTTCAGCAGCAGAAAAGTAGATTAAAAGAATTGGGAGAATAAGCCAGTTTTTGGCTCGAAATTGTGCGGCTGGATCTCTCACTTTGTCCCTGAAGCGGAGAAGAAGTTCAAAGGACAGTCAATCGCCTGATGAAGACCGATAGAACATCGTGAACTTGAATACAGCAGGCAAACGGCAGTGCCACTGATCCATTAACACTGATGACGACTGACGACCAGCAGCAGCATGTAAGAGTACTGCAACATGTACTGTGAAAATACAGGCTGGGCAGTTGAACAGTGGGATAGAGAATTGTGGAAGAGCACCGGACATTGAGTGATATTTTGCCATGCTGGGACTTAATCTGAAAGAAAGACTGTAAAGAAACAGAGAAGAAGACAACAGCTGAGTTGAGACTGTGTTTGCTGGAGCTTTGAAGCCCGAACAGGACATTGTGCAGAGAGGACCAGTGAGAGATGAAGCTGGACGAGTTTGACTGCGAGAATATAGGATATAATTGGATTGAAAATTGAAACCTGAACTCATGAATTGTTTAGGGATGTCCACTACAGCATAACAAAGAGGTAAACATTAGAAAAGGTAAGAATAATGAACGAAGATAATTGTCATTACCTTAATGAATAGAAAACACACATACAAATTGTTACATGTGAGACTATTTTTGAAATGAATCAGAAGTGAGATAGTTTGAATCTAAAGCTCAGTGGTGAAATGCATAAATTACATATGAATATATAGGATGCAATGAAGAAACAGCTTACACGTAGTGTACATTAACATGAAGACATAGAAATGCAATGAGGAACTCAATGAATTAATTTAATGAAGAAGCAGTTTACACCCAATTAACATAAAATGCAGGGAAGAACACGCTTACATGCCTGGCATAATTGGTGTTTCTGATCAGAGATAGAGAAATGGATTATTTAACCACTGGTGATAATAATGAAAATGTCTTAGTTTTGTTATTTTCAGGAGTAAAGCAGACTTGGACCGGCTCTCCACAGCAGCAGTCGGAAGAAAGTTAGAGGTTAACATCTATGGATAAGTTAAGGCAAGTTTCTGGTTGAATGGTTCACAGCATGATGTGTCCAGGAACCTGAAAAGTAAGCCCCAGCTCCTGGCTGAAGACCAGGAGGGCGGTAATTTAAGGTGGGAAATCAAAATGTGGGTTAGTAACTCGGGAAAAGAAAACTGACTGCTTAACTGGAGAGTTGGGAAGAAGTCTGGGAGACTGTGAAGTCATAGATGCAAAATAACATATACCCATACACACACAAACAGAAAATGCATTAACCTTATAAAGACAAGCTCTTGAAGCTTAATGAACAGGTATTGATTTAAAACCTGGCTAAGAACATAAGCATATGCAATGAAGATCTGCTTGCTGCTTGTATGAGTGAGAGAATGGTGTGAATGGTTAATACAATTGATGGAAAGATTTAAAATAGATGGAAAAAAAAAAAAAAAAAGTGTTTTATAAGAGTGACTCAGGAGTGCTCTCGTGCTGAGTGATCAAAATCAGTGATTATTATAGAAAGAAAATGAAAATAATTCAATAATGTGATAAAGTTTAAACATGTATTTCTTTTGCCAAGTTAAAATGTTGAGATATGGCTGAGTATGGAAAAAGTTTGAGAGCTCGTGTGAATGTGGACAGAGGAGCTTGCTGTGTGGGTGTGATTGAGGCCTTAAAGGAGGGGTAGATTGTTTAGAGGTGCAAATTTGATTAGGAGGTTTATAAATTAGTGTTGACACATTGTTGTAAGGTGTTAGGCTGAATCTGAGTATGGTAATGTGCTTAACCGGGGTTATTGTTGTGTACGAAACGGTGTAGCTTTTGGCGAGGTTTTCGGTGTGTCGAACGGGTGAAATTTAAGATTGTTTCAGATTTTGGAGGCTGTTGTTTTATTTCCAGAGAGGGTGTTTGATTATTTCCAGAGAGGGTGTTTGATTATTTCCAGAGAGGGTGTTTGAGTAAGACATGGATATGTCTGAGAGGGGCCCCAAAAGTTTTTTGTAGTAGTAAGTGCACTCAGGAAAAACCTGTCAGGTGATTTTGTTTGGTACTTTGATGAGCTAATAATCAGCTCTCTTTTTCATTTTTGTTCTAAGCAGGCCTGGAAGAGAGTGAACGGACGGCGCTGACAAAATTACCAAGTACGAAAATCAGGTGGGCTTTACAGAATTATAATTGATTACAATCAGAGATTGATTGGCGGCAAGTCTCTGTCTAAAAATGGATTGTATCGATTCAATCCAGTCAAAAGTATAGAGAACTATTTTCCTAAACAGGAAAACGAAATAAAACGAATGATTGAGCTCATTTTGCTGATGTGGAGCATCTGATGACGTCTTGTGGAGGGCTGCAGATCAGCAAAAATATCATGTGTGAATGCATGGGAGTGAATGTGAGTGGTTGGACCAAGGGGGGAAATAAATAAAAGGTTGACAAACAGGAGAAGTGGAAGACTTAAATCTGGGGATGCTGATTTTGGGATATTGATGTGTGCTTTGAGAAAATTATTTACTGGGGTTGGATTATGTTATTACATTATAGAATGCTAAATGCTAAGAGGGAAACATTGATGTAACTCAAGTTGCCATTAACTGAGGTAACACATGATTAATAACTGTTCTGTGTGAGTTTATTTTGTGTCATGACACAGACTGGATCATAAAGGGAGAGTATGAAATGTAAAGTACAGGTTTTGTTTCCAGGAGGTTCCAAGGATCCAGACTTTGCATGGAGCAACGAGTGAAGGAGATTTGACATGATGATTAAATTGATTTTGTTCCTTAAACACAGGTTTTCAGGGCTGGAGCAAAACACCGGAGAGGAGAATTGCTGAGCTGTTCTGAGAAATGAAATGACTAACCTTTTTCCTTTTGATTTGTTAAGCTTGGGTGAAGCATGTTGAGTTTTTGCCACATGAGATGTGTCAAAAAGAGAGGGATTTAAGATTTAATTTGTTTAATGTGAAAGGGGTTTTACTAGGATTTTATAACGATTGGGGTTGTTTGATAATTTAGATATGGTAAAACTGAGGCAGAGATTGTTAATTCTAAAGAAAGGAGTAAAATGAACTGAATTCTGTTTAGAAGATAAATTGCTGGGGTTAAAAAGAAGTTGTACACCAAATTAAAGGGGAAATTGTGGGAATAAAGGATATGCTTTGGGGAAAATAGTGAAGATTTTATGAGTAGAAAATGTGGGATTTCTTTTGATTTTTAGGATAAGTTGTAACAGTGACATAATGCTAGAATGTTGTTATAAGGTAGGCTTTAGGGTAGAGGAGAGCTTTTTATGAGGATGTTAAAAGTCTCGCTGACTCAAATGAATAATATTGGAGATTATATATGTAGAAATGATTTTTCATACACATTGCATTTTTGTGCCTTTGACGGAGTTGTGGCTCAGAGAGTCGTCTCTTGAGGGTCATAAACTTTTGGTTAACGTTATGATTAGCCAATCTACTGTGAGAATGACCTGAGTTATTGAAGGATTGCACACGCTACAGACATATAGAGTTCATTAAGACCTGACAGTATTGATTCCAGGCAAAAGGCCTGAAATCCATTTAGCATTTAACTGAATAGGAGTTTCGTTTGTAACTAAATTGGGTGACATGTAAAATATGGAGATAACACATGCAGTTCTAAATTAGTCCTCTTATATAAAATGCAGTTACAGGATAACAAATACTTGTTGAAGGGATCAAGTTTTTGCTTTAAACCAGGTCCAAGGGGGAAAAGCTTATGTATTTTGGTTAAAACTGATAAAATATAATGACTGATAAAATATAATTAGAATGTACCATTACATTGAGAGTAGTAAAATGAAATAAAATGATATATTAAAACAGGACCTTAAACACAGGAACTGTGAGTGTTAAAATGAAGTTAGTGTCAACACACAGAAGTTGTTCCTAGGGAGCTTTTAGCTATGATGAAAGTTATTTAGGAGTAATTGATTATATGCTTAAACTTAGTTGATTAAAATGGTTGTTTTCTTTGATCCTTTTAGTAGAATAAGCCCTTATAATGATTTTATGATGATTTTTCTTGTGAAAGGTGACTTTAGATGAGAGGCCCTTGCAGCAGTGACAGTTTGTGCACAGGATGTTGATGATCAGATAAGGAGCAAAGAGGAAGCATATGCAGAGACGTGCTTCCTTCGATTCTCTTGAAGGCAGTGCTTGAAGAGTTTTACAAATGCTGAGTACGGTTGATTAAGATTTGAAAATAAAAGTCAAAAACCAAATATGAAATTAGGTTCATGTTTTGAGAACAGTCGAGGAACAGAGTAACTTAGAGCATAGTAGGGAGAAAGTGTTTTCTATCCTTTGCAGGAGGCCCAGAAGAGAGGGACCCAGAAGAGGGAGCAGAGACCACTTAAGCATGAAGTGTTCTCAAGTGGGAGCGGGCATTTTATAACTAAGACCACCTAGATGACATGAGGTTGTCTGATTTGTTAAGTCACAGGATGCCAAGAGAGGGTCAGAGCTAAGAACAGTGATCCTAATGTCCATGATGTCTGGGATGGACAGGGGAGCAGCTGAATGGGCCAAGGAGTGACCCAACACACAGTATGGTGACCTCTTGTGGTCAAGAGGTCAAGAGAGGGAGTGTCAGGAATAGAAATATTGTCCTGCTATTAGTTGCTGCTATTTTTATAATCATCATTAACATTTCAGTATTAATAGTGAGGTTGCATTTAGATGCATTCAGATGTTCAAATATATGGTTATAGCCTTTATTACAGGTCCAAAGAAGAACCATTTTAAATGGTTCTGTTGAATCTATAATTTAAATGTTATTAATGCTTTTATGATCTCTGTGTAGAGGGCAGAGACAGGAAAATACTCTCTGTGCTAAAATGAGACAGGAAACGAAAGCTGTCTGCAGAGCATGTTTTGCAGAAGTGAAACCGAAAGCAGAAAGAGCCAAAGAGTTAGTATGCATTTATCTTTGATTTAAGCTTTTAGTAGAGGCTTTTGATCAAAACATTAATTCAGTAGAGTACACCTATAGGGATCACTGATAGGGGAAAGTTCAGTTTAAGGTCAACTAAGGTTCAGAAAAGCAGATGCAAACTCTGCACGCACAGACAGACAAATAGTGAGAGGTCATGACACGTACGCAGTACATAGCATGCACGCGCCCTTGCACGTGTACGCACTCACACACACACCATAACAGATCTATTTTGGTAGGGCAGAAATGCAGAAGTGTGTCAAGTACTTAGAGGAAGTGCACCCGACAAGCGACAGCGAAGAGGGAAGCACCGACCGAAGACAATGTTTTTAGAGCAATGTTAAAGGTCATGGAACATTTTGTGGTTTGGATTGACGTAAGCTGTACTATTGTCTATTTTTGTAAAAGAGGGGGGCTTTGTTATTGTACCCATATAAAACCTTGTCTCATGATTGTAAGTTCAGTTCAACACTGATTGGGTTGTTGAACTCACACATGTGTTCATTAAAATGCCGTCTAAATTGCACACGCCTGGATCTGTGGTTTTTATGGATTCTTCTCTCAACATTGAACCCTAACACTGGACTACTGTAATTCTTTATTATCAGGATGTCCTAAAAACTCCCTGAAAAGTCTTCAGCTAATCCAAAATGCTGCAGCAAGAGTCCTGACAGGGACTAGAAAGAGAGAGCAGATTTCTCCTGTATTGGCTTCCCTTCATTGGCTTCCTGTTAAATCCAGAATTGAATTCAAAATCCTGCTCCTCACATACAAGGTCTTAAATAATCAGGCCCCATCTTATCTTAATGACCTTGTAGTACCACATCACCCTATTAGAGCACTTCGCTCTCGCTCTGCAGGCCTACTTGTTGTTCCTAGAGTATTTAAAAGTAGAATGGGAGGGAGAGCCTTCAGTTTTCAGGCCCCTCTTCTGTGGAACCAGCTTCCAGTTTGGATTCAGGAGACAGACACTATCTCTACTTTCAAGATTAGGCTTCAAACTTTCCTTTTTGCTAAAGCATATAGTTAGGGCTGGACCAGGTGACCCTGAATCCTCCCTTAGTTATGCTTCAATAGACGTAGGCTGCCGGGGATTCCCATGATGCATTGAGTTTTTCCTTTCCAGTCACCTTTCTCACTCACTATGTGTTAATAGACCTCTCTGCATCGAATCATATCTGTTATTAATCTCTGTCTCTCTTCCACAGCATGTCTTTCATCCTGTTTTCCTTCTTCACCCCAACCGGTCGCAGCAGATGGCCGCCTCCCTGAGCCTGGTTCTGCGGAGGTTTCTTCCTGTTAAAAGGGAGTTTTTCCTTCCCACTGTCACCAAAGTGCTTGCTCATAGGGGGTCATACGATATGATTGTTGGGGTTTTCTCTGTATTTATTATTGTGCGATCTATTGTACAATATAAAGCGCCTTGAGGCGACTTTTGTTGTGATTTGGCGCTATATAAATAAAATTGAATTGAATTGAATTGAATTAAGATGGAATGATAAATGGACTGATTCTTATATAGTGCTTTTCTACTCTCCCAGAGTACTCAAAGCGCTGTATACAACATGCCACATTCACCCAATCACACCCTTTCTCACAAGCACTTTCTCTATACTTAGTGCTTTCTAAGTACATTCACACATTCACACTCCGATGGATGCATCGGAGAGCAACTCAGCGTTAGTATCTTGCCCAAGGACACTTGACATGCAGACTGGAGGAGCCAGGGATCGAACCACCAACCTTCCGATCAGTAGGTGACCTGCTCTATCTCATGAGGTACAGCCACCCCCAAGATGCCGGCCTTTTTTTCTACTGAGAGAGCCAACAGTATTGATCATCCCGGCTGTGTACATTCCACCCAATGCCAACATAAACGTTCTCCGTTCTCCGTCCTGCTGAAACCATTAACAAACAGCAGCGGGCCCACCCTGACGGTGTTCACATAATTGCAGGTGACTTTAATAAGACCGACACAAAGACTGTACTCCCAAAGTTCTATCATCATGTCAAATGTCCCACCAGGGAAGAGAACATTCTAGATCATGTTTACTCCAACATTAAGAATGCATAGTGTTAAGGTTCCAAAATATAGGGAAGTAAATACAGGTGGAATGCAAGTAACCACACTGGTCCAAAAGGTAAAGTCGGACAATGATTTTAATGAAACTTTAGTTCTCATGAGATTTTCACCAAAATCAAAACAGACATCTACCAGTAATTTCAGTGAGTAGACTTTTAATTTTGTAATATCCAATCTGGCACACTTTGAAATTCAACAGGTGGTGCCTACCTTTTGTTGTATGCCGGCTTGTCACTCACTTTGACCACTGACCAATGCCTGAGCGCCTGACGCCTCGGACCTTTCTCCGTCCTGTCTCACTTCCCCCCTCGGACGAGCCCCCAAAATGTTAAGGTTCCAAAATATAGGGAAGTAAATACAGGTGGAATGCAAGTAACCACACTGGTCCAAAAGGTAAAGTCGGACGATGATTTTAATGAAACATGCAGCGTGGGAGCTGAACACTGTACGCCGACAGTATCAGGTCTCATCGCCCAGACTTCAAAATACAATTTTATATGCATCAGAATATATTTAGTGACGCCCCCTCATTGCGTCAGTACATCAGCTTCAAAACCACAAATGTTCTATTTGACAACTTGAGACACAATTAAAAGAACACTGGCTTCCGTCTTCTCCCCGGTGGTTTCCCGCAAGCCCGCTCAGCTCTCGCCTCGTGCGCCTGCTTCTTCATCAAACAGTCACGTACACCAACATAAAACTGCAACCCTAGCAACACCTGCTTAAACTTTCACCTACAAGTGAACCCTCTAAGTGTGTGTTTGTGTGTGTGGTTACATGTATGTCTATGTGCTAACCACAATCACACCCCATTTCACCTGCCGACTAGCTTCTGGCCTCTCCCCAGACAGAGAGACAGAAGCCGCTCTCGTGTATGTAATAACCGAACCGAAACTATGCATGTGTACTCTACTGAATAAATGTTTTCATCAAGAACCTCTACTAAAAGCTTAATCAAAAGATATAAAAGTATAAAAGATAATAGCATCATCGAAACTGCTCCTCAGACTAGCTTTCACTCAGACTCTAGTTTCGGTTTCACTTCCTGCAAAGCATGTAACTTCAAAAACATGTAACTTCCTGTCTTATTTTGGCACAGAGTTACTCTTTCACACTGCAGTCTGCATATAAACATTTAAGATTATAAATCCAACTCAACAGTTTAAAGTGGTTATAACTGCACCTGTAATAAAACTTAATTGGGTGCCAATATGTTTAAACATCTAAATGCAATATCACTATTAATAAATGCGTCAATGCAAATGCTTGTTATATGATTATGATGCAATAGTAATAACAAAATAATAAAAATAGAATTAATAAAATGAAATAATAAAAATGGCAGAAAAATAACACCTCAATTCCTCACAATAGAGAGCCATACCCCTCCCCCTCCTCAGCCAGTCTGACCACTTCTCCCTCCTGCTTTCCCCAGCCTGAAAATGCACACTGCAGGACTGCTTCACACAGACAGACTGGGACATAATTGAACACCAGGACGTAGAAATTTTCACAGTATCAGTACTGGACTACATCAATTTCTGTATTGAAAATGTGACTGTGGACAAAAGAATTTGGATTTTCCCAGACCAAAAACCCCGGATGACCAGCCACCTCCGATCACTCCTCAAAGTCTGTGACACTGCCCATCCTCATTCTCACCTGGTTCCTGCACCGCTCCACTCACTGTAACGGTACATGATGTCAGACGCGTGTTCCTAGCAGTGAACCCCAGGAAGGCTGCTGGTCCAGATGGATTACCTGGCAATGTGCTAAGAGGATGTGCCCAGCAGCTCACCCTCGTCTTCACCAGAATCTTAAACCTCTCACTGGATCAGGCAGCCATCCCATCCTGTCTAAAATCAGCCACAATCATCCCAGTGCCAAAGAAGTCTCCCATCACTAGCCTGAACAATTAATGCCCGGTAGCCGGTATTCATGAAATGCTTTAAGAGACTGGTCCTTCAGCACATCAAGGACTTCCTCCCCCCAGAATTCAACCCCTACCAGTTTGCATACCTCGCATCCATGGAAAACACCATCGTCATAGCCCTCCACTCTGTGGTGAGTCACCTGGAACAGCGGCAAAGCCACGTGCGAATGCACTTTGTGGACTACAGTTCAGCTTTCAATACAATCATGCCTGGATAAAGAACTTTCTCACAAACTGGCCCCAGACTGTAAGACTCAGCCCTCATCTCTCCTCCAATCGCACACTGAGCACCAGCTCCCCACAGGGATGTGTGCTGGGCCCCCTCCTTTATTCTCTCTATACGCATGACTGCAGATTGACCCACAACAACAACCTCATCATCAAGTTGTCTGATGACACCACGCTAGTCAGCAGAACAGTGCACCCTGTGTAGGAGGGAGAACTATGTAGGAGATGCACTGTATCTCATTGTACAATGGTATATATTCTATTCTATTCTATTCTATTCTATTCTATTCTATTCTATTCTAACAAGTGTGACTGATATGATTTGACATGCAAGGCTACAAAGGTTTATTTGTATCAGGACAAGCAGGGAAGAAACCTGGAAAGAGTCGAACCAGACTTCCTGTATAAAGGTGGTTCCACAGATTGACGATGACATCACAATTAAAACATGTTGACTGACCTCAGAGTTTCAAATTGATATCGGGGATTCTCCAGAAGAACACACAGCTGCGTCACTCCTGAATCCTGCAGGTTGTTGATGCTCAGGTTCACCTCTCTTGGATATGAGGGGTTGAGCTTCAGCACTGCTGCCAGATAATCACAGCTGATCGTTGACAAATCACAGAAACTCAACCTGTATAATGAATGAAAGATGTAAGTTTATTGGACAAAGTGTGAGCTTGAAATCATTCAGTGTTTCATCATCTGTTCAAAGCTGAAGAAGGTTCAGAATGTAGAAGTTTCAGAATTGGAAACTCCAAACAGCTGAAGCCAACAGGAAGCAGCTTCAAACAAACACAACAAGAGAAAAAACTCTGAATATTTCACATTAAAGTCGTACATTTCCAATGAGTATTTTAAAGACAGCATCACCAATGATCATCTTCTGCTCAGTAGAACTTTGGTTTTCCACATGTGAGTGTTAATGATGCAGAAAAGACTGTGAACGCAAAGAGCTTTGAGCAGTATCATTACGTCCTTTTTACCTGAGTTTCCTCAGCTCTTATAACAGCAGTGTTATAAGAGGTACAGGTACATGCTGCCTCTGCTTCAGCTATGTTTATGATGCACAAACTTTAGGAACCAAACACAGACTGGCTCATTTCAATCATGCTTACTTACAAAGACACTTTGAAACTTTTATCAGTATGTTTCCTGTCCTACTAGGAGGGATCAAACTCTGCAGCTTTGTTCTGGATTAGTGAAGAATGCTCAGAAATCCCTCCTACTGCCCAAGCTTGAACATCATCAGCACTTTAACACTGAGCAGAAGTACATGGAAAAGGCCTTTTGCTCCATGAGAGTAAACAAGTCTCATGGACCCGATCATCTTTGTGGCCCTTTACTCTGATCTATATAAGAACAGAAAAAAATCATCAAGTATCCAGCCACAACATTTTTACTCAGGTCCAAAAAATGATGAAAATATAAGGCTGGATTCTTGATTTGGAACTAACAGGACTCAGAGAGGCCGGATAAACGTCGTCCTGTCCCATCAGGTCTGCTCCTCCCCCCACAGGGATGCTGCTCTTGCCCTTTTTATTCATCCTATATAAAAATGTGTGTGAGAGCAGCCACGGCCCGCTCCTCCATGGTTTTATTCAAACTCATCTCATACTGAACACACAAACTTTGTAGGAATCATCAGTAATTTTTTTGTTTGTCAGGTTAGCTTCAGATTAGGAATTTAGTCTTTTTCCACTTTGAGTCACAGAGAATTACATGACGTGACAGAAGCTGATTGGTCAGCTGCAGTGATGGTGGTGGAGCAGCATTAATGATGATGCTGTAGAACAACAGGAAGACGGGGATATCAGACTGTTAGTGGGTTTAATCATTCCTGCTGCACTGTTTGTCCTTCTTATTGCAGTGACCTGCTGAGAGCTCACACTGGTCTCTGTAGAAATGATGTCAGTCTGACTCGTCACACGTTTGGAGGCGTGTTTGATGTTTGTTCTTCTGGAAACTCTCAGTATCAAATATGGAAGATGCAAAGGAAACACGCTTCAGTCTGTATGGACCTGTTTCTGTAGCTGCCACCATCATTCTACATGTTTGTACATCAGCTTATCAAATCCTGTCTGCTGTCTTCATTTATTACTCTTCACCTGCTTCACTGTCACTGTGTGGGCGGAGCTGCCTGAGCCCTGCCCACACACAGAGCTCCTCTCTGGACCTAAAATTCTGCATCATCTCCGCCTCCTTTCTATATCCTCCATCTCTCTTTTCTCTTCTTCAGTGTCCTGCAGCCACTGAGCCTCTCACAGCCGTTAGCACGCCCATACCTGAGCAGCTAGCATTACCCAGCATGCTGTGAAGCAGTGAATCAGTGAATTTGTGAATGTGCAATAATTCCTACTGGTTTTTTTTTTTTTCACAGATTGCTGTGTGTTGTGAACTTTGATGGCCACTGGCCATATGTTGGAATAATTGGTTGAAATGTGAATATTGTACTGCTACAGTCAATGGACTAGACCAGTGAAGAAGAAAACAGACTTGACCATGAAGATCCTCAGTGTGGATCAGTATAATATCAGCCTGATGTCTGCAGTTTAGTGTCAGCACAACTTTCACATCATATTCATCTCAGCACAACTAAAACATGTGACTGACCTCAGAGTTTCAAATCGACATCGGGGATTCTCCAGAAGAACACACAGCTGCTTCACTCCTGAATCCTGCAGGTTGCAGTAGTTTCCACTCAGGTCCAATACTCTTGGATACAAAGGGTTGGACTTGAGCGCTGCTGCCAGATAAGCCCAGCTGATGTCTGACAAACCACAGTCCTTCAAACTGCATAAACAATGAAAGATGTAAGTTTATTAGACAAAGTGCTTGAAATCATTCAGTGTTTCATCATCTGTTCAGAGCTGAAGAAGGTTCAGAATGTAGAAGTTTAGAAAATGGAAACTCCAAACAGCTGAAGCCAACAGGAAGCAACTTCAAACAAACACAACCAGTGTTCAGGGACCATCTACAAAGTGCAACACTAAAAGAACATCACACACTAATTTGCTTCCACCACTTTCACACAAACATCTACTGTCAATATTGATATTCCTGCTCCTCTGGATTCACATAGAGCCTCTGCTGTTTATTTACCCGTTGCCATGGTGAATCATAGTATGGGGCTCCATAACTCAGACTGAGCACGCTCAGAGCTGATTGACCTGACTCTGATCAGCTGATCTGGAACAGGAAACTCTGCTATATGTACATTATTACATCTACACCTGAATCTCAACACTCACAACACTCCAGCAGGCGCAGCCATCGGCCATCAGCTGTGCAACACTTACACAAAGGCATCAACTGTGTTTAATATTTAGGCACGTAGATCATTTATGTGCTTCAGCTCTTCTTACATTTTACTGCCAACATATTTCATAAGGAGCAGCTTTTCCTTTGAAAGCCAGCTGTCTCTGTTTCCTGTTTTCATTGTTGGATAATGGAACAAGTTGATGCTTCAGTGCGTTGAATTGTGTTACACCAACAAAAAACAAAAAAAAGAAAAGCAGAGGTTTCACATTGTTCAGGCAGAATCGAGCGTTGAGGAATGAATTCACACATCAATAAACATTTTCATCAGCACAAGCAGGACAATGAAAGCAGGAAATAACCCCAAACTTTCTCATTCTACAACTTCAATAACTATGAATTATAGTTCATCCACAGACCCACAGTCTCTGATTGCTCTGAAATCTCACTGACAGCCAGTAGAAATAAAGAAAAGTCCAGACTGACAGTCTCTGTGGGGTTAGGCAGTGAACTGCTCACGCTGCGTTCCAGTGCATCACAAACTATTGGAATTGGATCCAACTTTGTGAAGCAGATTTCTTCGCAGCTGCTGTTTTGAACATTTCCTCATGAACTGTATTAAACTCTGTAAATGAACTGAGAACTATTTCTACATTTGAAACCATGGATCCGTTCACTTCTGTATGTTAGTGTATAAATGAATGTTAGACTGATCTCCATGGAAACACTTGGTCTCAGCTGCCTTCTTTCTGTAGTCAGTCCAACAGAGTCCTTTCTCTTCTCCAGCTTCTGTTTGAAATCCTCTCACAGAGCCTGAATCCTGCTTTGTTGTCATGTTTGGGCCTGTGTTAGGCTGCTCTGTGTTCCTCTGCTTTAACACACACCTCACCACAGCAGCTGTGTGGGTCGTCTCTGTAGCAGCCAGATCAGCTTCTGATACATGAACATCATAACACCTCCTAACTTCACCTTTAGTAGCTTTGACATTCATATCTTTCTTTTCTCTCTCTCTGTGTTTCTACACAAGCTCAAAGTTTCTGAAGCCTGTTTTTATCTGCTATCATCAGATCTCCAACAGCCTCATTCACATCCCTCACACACTCTACAGCCTCATCAGTACTGACTTCATCTTCACTGACTGATGGAGCACAACATGAACCTGTGGAGGCTGAAACACTGTCCTATCAAACATCTCCCCGTCACCACTCCACTTCTGTCAGGCTTTAAATGGATCCCGCTCAAGTCTGTCTCTTCTATTTGGAGCCAAAAGAAAAACTGTTGTTCAGTCGTTTAGAAAGACACAACATTTCTGAAAGCACTCAAATATCTTCACATTTGTCTTCAGACACATCCTGAACATTTAGGAACTAAACAAAGTTTCAAACATCATCCAAAGATCTGAAATATAGAAAAAAAAAAAAAAACAGCAGCTGCAGTCAGTGAACTCACCTCAGAGTCTCCAGTCGACAGTTTGGACTCTCCAGTCCAGCACACAGAACCTTCACTGCTGAATCCTGCAGCTTGTTGAAACTCATGTCCAGCTCTGTCAGATGGGAGGGGTTGGACTTCAGAGCTGAGGCCACAACTTCACAGTGAGTCTCTGAGAATTCACAGTTTATCAGTCTGTGATTATAGAAAATATAAAATGTGTTATTATAAAAGCTGAAAATCTGCATTATAAACACAGACTGAACAGAGTGAGGTCATAATCTGAGGAGCCTGATCTATACTTAAAGTTTTTAAATCCTCTGTTTCTGTGTCACCAGCTACACTTTCAATAATTTCTTTAGGTGAAAATGTAGTGGAGTAAGTTTCAAATATTGATTTGTTAAGCTGGAGCGCATTTGTTCTGACATTTTTGGAGATATGGGTTCCTGCTGTTGGCTCACATTGCAAGTTGTGATGGAGCACTCAGAGCTCATATACTGCAGTTAAACATGTCTCCCAGCACACGGCTGACTGTATTCTGAGGTTGGACATGATTCAATTAGATTATATCTGTCAGGAGAAGTTTATCTCTGTGTTTATTTGTTTCTGAGCAAGTCGTTTGGCTGAGATTAGAAAGTAATCTAAGATCTGATCTGATACATGTTTTAACCATTAATTTTGATTTAAACTGATATTTAACATATTTTAAGGAGGAAAGAGAAATTTCACCAGAGGATGTTGATGCTGTTCATGGATACTGAAGACAGACAATGATTTATTTGTCCTTTTCTTAATATTTCTGCTGCTCTTTCTTTCTGTGTTAAAATATTTGAACTGACAGTTTTAATTCAAAATAAATGGTTAAAAGGTGACAATTAAAATAACAACAAAGTTGTGGTTTGAATGTTGATATTCTGTGAGCTATTTAATCACACAGGTACAGGACATATTTTATGATATGTTTAAGTTTATGCATGTTTGTGGTGTGATGTGCATGTAGTGGGCTGTTATGATGTAAATTGTATGGATGTGTTTGGAAACAGAAAGATTATTTTGTTGGATAAAATGACAGTGATTAACCCATCAGCTGTTGGCAGCGCTGGTACACTCGGTCAAGTGAACCACCTGTCACCTGACTCAAACAAGCTCTCCTCCTCCACAGTCCTCCTCACAACCGAACATCACAGCAAACATCTGGATTTTCCCATTCCAGTCCAGCTAGCCAAAGAATGAACAGCCACTTCCTGCTACAGACAGACAGTAAAGTGGACAGTCTGTCCTGTTTTAACATAAACTCACTGCTGCAGCACTAAAGTGATCCCCTCACACTCATGTTTAGTTTGAGTGTCCTTATTTTCCTTAGAGGTATCCATCCTGTCACTAGTTAGCTAACATAAACGAATGTGAGTCTGCCAACCAACCAACCAATCACATGACATCACGTTGCGCGCTGACAGAAGATGGCGCTAAACATGTTTTTAAAACTCTAACTTTAAGCACTTGTTTCTTAAACCCAGCTTCACAGACAGAGTTACATCTGTGTCCATGTTTTAGAGCAGGGCTCAGTGGTGTAAATGAGCCTTTATATGTGTTTCATCTCCATTTTAACATTTAACTCAATTCAATTCAATTCAATTCAATTTTATTTATATAGCGCCAAATCACAACAAAAGTCGCCTCAAGGTGCTTCATAGGTACAGAGAAAAACCCAACAATCATATGACCCCCTATGAGCAAGCACTTTGGCGACAGTGGGAAGGAAAAACTCTCTTTTAACAGGAAGAAACCTCCAGCAGAACCAGCTCAGGGAGGGGCGGCCATCTGCTCCGACCGGTTGGGGTGAGAGAAGGAACTGAACCAAAACACTGAAAACTTCACCTGATGTGTCTGTGTAGGTTCTCACCATCCAGTCATGGTAATCTAAGGAGCCTGGAAAGAAAAGTGACTTCTTTAAGTTTCTTAAAGACGTTTCATCTCTCGAAATCTCTGCTGATAATCAACCACACCCTTTTTTACACCTTGGCTCATGTGATGAGGCGACTTTTGTTTTGATTTGGCACTCTATAAATAAAATTGAATTGAACTGAATTAATAATGGATTGGATTGCATTTATATAGCGCTTTTCTAGACACTCAAAGTGCTTTACAATTCCACTATTCATTCACTCTCACTTAAGAACAAAACAAGTACTGACTGTCATGATATTGATATGGTAACGGTAAAGAGAGTAATTGATGGTATTGTAAAACCACTACAATATATTTTTAATTTGTCTTTCCAGGAAGGGGTTTTTCCACAAAAAATGAAAGTTGCAAAAATTATTCCCATTTATAAATCAGGTGAAAAGCATTGTTTTACAAATTATAGACCAGTGTCGGGACTCTCCCAGTTTTCTAAGATACTGGAAAAACTATTTCTAAAAAGATTTGATAGCTTTGTGGATAAACATGGATTGTTGGCGAATTGCCAGTATGGGTTTAGAAATAATAGATCAACAGCTTTGGCAGTGATGGATTTTGGAAATAACAGAATGTATGGATAACAAGAACTATGCACTTGGAGTCTTTCTAGATCTAAAAAAAAAGCTTTTGATACGGTTGACCACAAAATTCTAATAGTCAAACTGGAAAAATATGGGTTTAGGGGTGTGGTATTGGATTGGATAAAAAGCTATGTGATGGATCGACAGCAATATGTACAAATAAATGAGTTTAAATCTAAATTGATGGATACTGAATGTGGAGTACCTCAAGGATCAGTTTTGGGTCCGAAAATGTTTATTATGTATATAAATGATATTTGTAAAGTATCGAAGATACTAAAGTTTGTAATTTTTGCAGATGATACCAATATACTTTGTTCAGGTGTGGAATTTCTTGTTTTTGCTTTGCTTTGTTTTATTCTTTGCTTCGAGCCCTGTGTACAGGAGCTGCATGCAAAAAGATCTTTTGTTAAAAGGGTTGGCGTAATAAGCAAATGCTTCAGCCAATGCCTTTTGATTAGCCTTGTCTCATGCTTTCTTGCTTTGTGGTAATCTTTATTCTGTATTCACTGAGATATTTGAATGCTAATCAATCAATAAATCAAATCAATCAATAAAAATCAAAAATTTCAACAGGTTTTGGAGGTGATCACACAGGAGTTAAAGATATTAAAGAAGTGGTTTGATAGAAACAAATTGTCCTTAAATTTAAATAAAACAAAATGTATGTTATTCGGAAAGTATAAGAAAAACATTAACATTGAAATTTGTGTTGATAATGTATATCTAGAAAGGGTTAATACCATAAAATTTCTTGGTGTGATCATTGATCATAAGGCCTGTTGGAAATCACACATCACTTATGTGAGGGGAAAGTTAGCACGGGGCATTGCTGTCTTGGGGAAAGTAAAACAATTTCTGGATAGGAAAACATTGTACATGTTATATTGTGCTTTACTATTACCATACATGAGTTATTGTGTAGAGGTTTGGGGAAATACATATACAAGTAATATTCAGACTATAATCATAATGCAGAAAAGGGCTATTAGACTAATAAATCAGGAGGTGTACAGGGCTTTATTAAGATGCAAGCTATAAAATTCCAGGATCTGGTGAAATTTAAAACAGTGCAAATTATATATAAGGCAAGGAAAGGGATGATCCCAATTGAAATAATGGTTCTTAGAGAGAGAAGGGAGGTATAATTTTAGAGGGAAGTGGAATTTAAAATTAGAAAGAGTAAGAAAAACATTGAAAAGGATGTCTATTTCAATAGTGGGAGTTAAATTCTGGAATGAGTTAAAAGAAGAAATAAAGGTCAGTAGTGATATAAACCAGTTTAAAATAAAACTCAAATTTTTTTTTTTAAATAAGTATAAGAATGAAGAAAATGCAATTAACCCAAGACAGCAGTCAAAGTGATGTTAATTTTCTTCTGCAAATTAGCAAATCTAAATATAGTTTTAGTTGAACACAAGAAAATATTTTTTGTGATGTTATGTTCTAAGTTGAAGGCATTGTGTACATTTTGATGTTCAAATTTAGATGATGAGGGTGTAAACCTGAGGGGGTAGGGCTAAATAAGTATATACTTCTGCCTACTCCTTTTCAAACAACTGCATGGAAAGATTTTATGAAATGTTGGTGAATGTATATGTTTGAAATAAAAAAGAACTGATCTGAACTGAACATTCACACACTAGTGGAGGCAAACCACATTTGTAGCCACAGCTGCCCTGGGGCAGACTGACAGAAGCGAGGCTGCCATATTGCACCATTGGCCGGCCCTCTGGCCAACACCAGTAGGCGGAAGTGTCTTGCCCAAGGACACAACGACCAAGACAGACAGAGCTGGGGATCAAACCGGCAACCTTCCAAGATGAGCTTCCCAACCCCCTGAACCACGGTCGCCCTCCATGTTGACCAACATGATCAATAGTTGGTCAACTACCCTCTTAAGGGACACTCCCACTAGGATTAAAATCCGGGACTCTCCTTTCTCTCTCCAGTTCCTTAATCTTAATTATGTAAATTCTCATGACCATTGATCAACGAACACTGATCAAAGCCCACTGATCAAAGCCCACTGATCAATGGCGATGAGTACCATTCACAGAGAGTTGGGGAATGGCTGCAATCACAGCATTGTAAGATGGTGAAAGATGTACCCTTAGGCCCCCTCCTCCATTCAGAGATGGTCTTTCCCTACCTGTCTGTGAAGGTTCTCAGTCTTCCCTACCATTACAGTCTCAGCTAAAACATATTAAAATGTGTCTTGATGCATTCTCAATCATCCAGGAAAGTAAATCTCCAAAAGTTGAATCTGTTCAATTTGTTTGTTCATTTGCTGGAATTTGAACAAACTGCTTTAATAAATTAAAAAAGTGACTTCAGCAGACTGAAGAAGTCACTTGGATGAGTGACGAAACGTTTCTCCCACAAAACGCTACGTCCAGATGAACAGATTCAACTTTTGGAGATATTAAAATGTGCAATGCCAAGGAATGTACTCTGTACTCCATTTCAACGCAAAATAATAAAACAAAGTAAATAAAGGAGTGTGATTCTTATTTTAAAAATTAAACTATTAACCTACATTGATCAATGATGTTAATGATCACATCTGGACTCACCGAGCCTTTCTGCAGTTCCTCACAGCTGGAATCAGTCTCAGACGGCCCTCCTTTGAAGCTTTGTACTTCTGCAGGTCCAAGTCATCCAGAACCTCCTCTGACATCTGCAGCATGAAGGCCAGAGCTGAGCAGTGGATCATAGAGAGTTTCTTCTCTGATCTGATCTCTGACTTCAGGAACTCTTGGATCTCCTGATGTACTGAGAGGTGGTTCATCTCCATCAGACAGTGGAAGATGTTGATGCTTCTGTCAGGAGAGATTTTATCACTGTTCATCTTCTTCAGGTTCTTGATGACTCTCTGGATGATTTCTGGACTGTTCTCTGTCTGACCCAGCAGACCTCCTAAGAGTCTCTGGTTGGACTCCAGACAGAGGCCATGAAGGAAGCGGACAAACAGGTCCAGGTGGCCATTTTTAATCTGGAGGGATTTCTCCATGGCTCGTTTAAGGAAATCATCCAGAGATGACCCACTGTACTTTCGCCCCAAAAAATCCCTCAGCACCTCTGTCTTCCTGTTGGTGAAACAGTGGAACATGTAGACTGCAGCCAGAAACTCCTGAATGCTCAGATGAACAAAGCAGTAGACTGGTTTCTGGAAGATCACACACTCTCTCTTGAAGATCTCTGTACAAACTCCTGAGTACACCGAGGCCTCTGTCACATCCAGACCACACTGCTCCAGGTCTTCTTGGTAGAACATGATGTTTCCTTTCTCCAGATGTTCAAACGCCAGCCTCCCCAGCTTCAGAAGAACTTCCCTGTCAGCCTCCGTCAGCTCCTGTGGACTCGTCTCATGTCCCTCGTGGTACTTGTTCTTCTTCCTCTTTGTCTGAACCAGCAGGAAGTGTGAGTACATGTCAGTCAGGGTCTTGGGCAGCTCTCCTCTCTGCTCTGTAGTCAACATGTGCTCCAGAACTGTAGCAGTGATCCAGCAGAAGACTGGGATTCTACACATGATGTGGAGGCTCCTGGATGTCTTCATGTGGGAGATGATTCTGCTGGACAGCTCTTCATCACTGAATCTCCTCCTGAAGTACTCCTCCTTCTGGGCGTCAGTGAAGCCTCGTACTTCTGTTAGCCTGTCGACACATGTGAGGAGGGATCTGATTGGCTGCTGCGGTCGGGAAGTTATCCAGACGAGAGCCGAGGGAAGCAGATTCCCCTGGATGAGGTTTGTCAGCAGCTGGCTGACTGATGACTTCTGTGTGACATCAGACAGCAGCTTCCTGTTGGTGAAATCCAATGAAAGTCTGCTTTCATCCAGGCCGTCAAAGATGAACAAAAGCTGAGAGACAGCCAGCTTCTCTGCTGTGACCTTCTGTAATGTTGGATGGAAAACATGGAGCAGCTCCAGAAGACTGTACTGCTCATCTCTGATCAGGTTCAGCTCCCTGAATGAAAGCAGAACCACCACACTGACATGTTGGTTCTCCAAGCCCTCTGCCCAGTCCAGAGTGAACTTCTGCACTGAGAAGGTTTTTCCAACACCAGCCACGCCGTTGGTCAGAACCACTCTGATGGGTCTCTGTTGGTCAGGTAAGGCTTTAAAGATGTCCTGGCACCTGATTGGAGCGTCATGGAGGGCGTCCATCTTGGAAGCTGTCTCCAGCTGCCTCACCTCATGTTGGGTATGAACCTCTTCACTCTGTCCCTCTGTGATGTAGAGCTCAGTGTAGATCCTGTTGAGGAGGCTTCTACTTCCTGTTTCATCACTTCCTTCAGTCACACGTTCACATCTCCTCCTCAGACTGATCTTATGTTCATCTAAAACCTCCTGCAGACCAACATCTGCTGAAAGAAAGAAAACAGAAAGAAAACTCTTCAGTGTCTGAACAACAACAAGAAGTCCAGTTTTCAGAAATGAGTCCATCAGCAGACAGATGTTCAGTCTTACTTTGTACACAGCTGCTCTGACTGGCTGTCTGCAGTCCAGCTCTGCTTCTGGATCTTTCTCCACACTGGGGACAGGAGGAGTCTCCTGATGAAGCAGACTGGTCCCAGTATGAGGAGATGCACTGTCTGCAGAACCAGTGTCCACAGCTGGTAGAGACTGGATCCTTCAGGACGTCCTGACACAAAGCACAGCAGGACAGCTGCTCCTCCTCACAAACACCGCTCCTCTTCCTCTTCCTCCCTCTGTGAACACATTTCTTTATCAGTAAAATCATTGACTGTCAGTGACAAACATCCAGATTTGATGACACTGTGCAGAAGCTCTGATGGTCACAGAGAAAAATCAAAGTGGAGAAACTGGTGTTTGAATTCAGAATCAGAGTGATGTTTCCTTTGAGTCGACTCAGAAGAATGACAAAAATGAAAATATCTTTTCTGGGAGTTTAACACAGTCATGTTTCCAGCACTCTGACTTACACTTATTCCATGGAAACTCACTCTAACCTGAACCACAGCTACAACCCAACAGCGTTTGAGCCTCATCTTCTCCATTCCTGACAGTAGAGGTTAAATATGCAACCAAAAAATAAAAGAATTTGGTTCAGTCAAAAGAAATTCGCACGGTGACCAAGTTAAGTAACCCCAGTATAGCAGATAACTATGGGCAGAACTTTGTGCCATCAAAAACTGAATTTGAACAAGATTGAGCAATTCAAATCTGAATTGCTCAAATTGAATAAAAACTTCTAAAACTGAATTTGAATTAGTCTAATTTGAAAGTCTACAGCATCTTGAGCTGGAGTGGGGCACAGATTAAGACGTCAGTCATTCATCAGGTTGAATGACCAGCGGATAAACACAGGTTGGTAATAAATGTATTACATGTATAAGAAGAAGCATCATGTCAATAAATGAGAGCAGTACAATAACTTTTATGCTTATTGCACCTGTTACCTAAAAATGATAATTTAGCGTAGTTTGCCCTGGGTTCAGCTTTGACAAATATGATCAACTGTTTCCAGTAGAATCCCAAAGTCGTCATCTTGGATCTTCTCAGAGTCCTGTATGCTTGCAGAGACTCCTACAGTAGAGAAACACTCAAATGAAAGTCCAAATCATTGTACTTTAGGTTTATTTATGTCTTACACAACGTCCCAACTTTAGCTAAAATGAATAGTTAGTCTAATTCATAAGTGCAGCATTACTGGATGCTGCAGGCACGATCCAGTAATGCAAATGAGTCTGAAATTGAATTGTAGAACTGAAATTGAATGGTGCGACATGAAACTGAAAGTATTCAAGAGCTAAATTTAAGGAAGGCTGGAATAAAATTTCAAATTCAATGAATTCATTTTCAAAATATAAAATTCACTTTCAGGGCAGTACGGTGGCACGGTGTTTAGCACTGTTGCTGCACAGCAAGAAGGTCTTGAGTTCAATTCCACCATCAGGCCGGGGTCTTTCTGTGTGGAGTTTGCATGTGTGGTGGCAGATTTCTTTTCTCATTTATTAATAACATATTTTAACCATATCACTTTAGTATAGTAAGAATGTGATCACAAGTGGGGCCCAAGTTTTATTGCACCTTTACAGCAGACTCATTTTCCTCTTGAGGGCACTGGGCATCCTGTTGTAAAGGAGGTGACGGTTGGTCAGAGCATTTCTTACACTGAACAGTTACGGGTCTGCTAATAATTGATCTGCTGTGGAATGTTCTTTGTTTAAGAGTGTCTGTGTCTGCGTATATAAGATGTAAGGGTGGTGGCCACAATTCAGAGATGGTCCTAGTGTTTCACTGGGATGCTCTCTCCACTATGCAATGTGTTTATTAAACCCACTTCAAATCAAGCTCACTGGGTGCGTTGCAGGTTATTGTTAGATTTTCCACAACACATGTTCTCCCCGTGTTTGTGTGGGTTCCCTCCAGGTACTATGGCTTCCTCCCATCGTCCAAAGACATGCAGTTTGTGGGGATAGGTTAATTGATTAATCCAAATTGTCCATAGGTGTGAATGTGAGCACAAATGGTTGTCTGTCTCTGTGTGTTAGCCCTGCAACAGATTGGCGACCTGTCCAGGGTGTACCCTGCCTCTCGCCTGTTACGAAATAAATATATATTCTTAATGCTTATTTTCCGATTATATTGTTTTATGTATTTTAATAATAAAGGCCTTTATAAACCAAGACCAGATGTGAGAAAGAACTAGGTCAGAGGGTGACAGGTCGCCTAGCAACAGAGGCTTTAGTAAGGGGAAGTTAAGAAACAGGAAGTTTAGTGCAGAGCTGCAGAGGCAATATTAAGAACCCGAAACCAGACAGAAAAAGCGGAACTAAGTAACATACACACATTAGTCAGACCAGAAGGAGTTGTTTTGATCGAAACTATGTGTGTCTGTGTGTGACGTATAGCAGAAATATATATACGGAAGTAGCCTGTAATGCTTTCAGAACTGTGAGTGCGTGCTCGTGTCTGCAGTTCTCCATTTCCGGAAATGTAAAATAAAGATCATTTTTTGAGCTTTAACCACTCTGAGTCCAGTCTTTCTCTGTCGCCAAAAGAATTCAAAAGAACAGAATTTAATACACCCTATGACAGCTGGGATTGGCTCCAGTGCCCCCCGTGACCCTGAAAAGGATAAGTGGAAGCAAATGGATGGAAAATTCACTTTCAATTTAGTGATGATCATTTTCAAACCTATACATTGAATTTCAAATTAGGCTAATTCGAATTCAGTTTTAGAAGCTTTTATTCAAGTTGAGCAATTCAGATTTGAATTTAACTTGTTCAAATTCAGTTTTTAATGGCACAAAGTTCTGCCCATAGACAATGAGCTACAACCTCAAGTTGTCCTCTGAGCTGAACAGTTAACATCGGTCTTTATGTGCAGCTCTGAGGAAGTGTCACTTTACTTGGATCATTTCTGTTGGGTTCAGGTCACGTGTCCTAGAACATCATCCTTTTAATGTTTGTGATGACTCAGCTCACAGACACTCATCCTGATATTTTCCTTTAAAATTTGATGGTATAGTTAATCTGAGTTTACAGTTTATCTGCATAAATCTACAGAAAAACAGACGCAAACACCATAAAGCATCAGTTTCACCATAAAGAATAAACTGTTGTTTCCTTCCTTTTAATTCAGAGAAAAAGTTTGATTTTGATTTTCAGCTGCAGAGACGTTCAAAGACAATCAGGACAAATCAGTTTCATTTCCTTCATGAAAGTTTTCACTGTCAGGAGACATTTTAGTCAAAAATCTGAAACATGAAACTGATTTTTACAAATTAGAAAGTGATCACGATCATTATTTACACTCTGAATAAATGAGTTAGCAGCTCTCTTACATTGTTGCTGCAGGTCCATGACTGTAATGTGGAGGTGTTTGTGTGACCCCGTCACTCCTCACAGACACACAGCTGGATGCTGCAGATGCTGCTCCGTCCTCTTCCTCCATCTTCTTGATGTCAGGGTGGAGTTAGTCTGAGCGGTAAACACACACACTCAGAGGTGCTGTTGTACTGGAAGCATCACACTGACGGGTTTCTAAACACGGAGTGCTGTGACGAATGTGTTATGGTGAGGGTTATGAGGGGTAACCTGCCCCACTCCTCATATTTCGTGACAATTGATGGTGGAGTCATAATTTGCTGTTGTGGTGCCAAAAAGTGACTGCAGATGTTTCTGTGTGTTTTTATGTCTAATATTTTTATGTACACACTGTAACAAACAGGATTTATGTTCTATATAAGATAAAGAAATGAGCTTCTACATTATAATCAGGTCCTTTTTCTTCAGATATCTTTACAGAAGTGTGATGGTAGATTTGTTAAGTTTCTGCTGCTCTGTTGGTCAGATGGAACAGATGGAAAAAGACATTTTTAATGTCAGTGAGAGTTTTTCTATTTATTTATATATTTTTGAATAAAGGATATATTAAAGTCGCTTTGCCAGAAACAGACTGCAGCTTCTACTCTGTGACAGGAAGGTTCTTCCTGCCTCAACTTGACTTCATGTCATTCATGCTTGAAATGCTCCCAGTAGTGTGGGACACATGAACTAGGAACGGTTTTAGTTTTAGGTTGTATATAATAGTAATTGGGGGTTAGAGCACTTTCTTTCTTTGAGGTTTTTTCTTTACATTATCTGACTTCACGATGACATAAAAAGTGAATATGCTGCACTAGGATAACAATAACAACATTGACATCAGCATTAATGATGTATAAAAACTTTTTTGTAACAAAAACATCATAAAACATCAGAGTGTTGCTTTAGATTGTGTTCATTTTAAGCAGCAGAACCTGAAACACACAAACGTCTCTCCAAACAACAACAAACAGCTCGAACAGCTGAGAAACTGCAACAGCCTCTAAACACAATACGACAGCAGAAACTAAAGGTTATACTCATCCTGTTCTCCACGGGGGGCGCTCTTTTCAACTGCATACTTCCTGTTCTCATCTGTCTGAGCTCGCAGAGACTCAGGGTCTGTCTCAATATGCGTTCTCGTGTACTCGTGATACGTCATCAGTCGGAGACCAAGTACTGTTCCAATTCGAAGTACGCATCAAACCGAGAACGTGAAAAAGTCCTGGATGTGTTCTTGCTCCGCCTGTTTTATTGAGCATGCATCGATGGTGACTTGTGTGGACTTGGTGCAGCTAAATATCCCAGAATGCATTTCGTCCGAAACTCAAACGCGGCAATGGCGGACGAGCGGGGCTAAAAACTTTTAAATATTACTCTTTCTGGGTCACACAATAAACTTTTTAGTTATTTTCAATCTAGAATGTAGCTGTGTAAACTTCAAATATCTGCTCGATTTATCAAGATATCATATATTTTGTCACGGACCCAGCTCCAGGGATTCAGGGTCCGTGAGCAGTGTGGACTATATTGTAATTATTATTATTATTGTGGTTATTGTTATTATTGTTATTATGGTTGTGTCTGCTGTCCTGTGTTCCGTGTTTGTGTACTGTCAGGTGTTTATGGGTGTGTGCATGTGTGTGAGGGTGCGGTCGTGGCAGGCACTTTTAGGCCTGGTGGGTGTGGCCCTGCCAGCTGACCGGTCCCACCCAGGAATCCACACACACCTGGCGCCGATCAAGCCTCGTCAGAGGAGCTTCAAAACAGTGTGGCTGAGAGCTCCTCAACGCTGGATCGTTGAGTGACTTCCCGTCAGTCTTAAGTTTATGTGCAAGGTTAGTGCAGGTCTGCTGTTAGGTTTTGTACTCACGGCTACCTTTTGTATGCGTGTTTCCCCAGGAGGCATTGCGGCATCCAGGAGGCAGCACACGGATAGTACACAGGGAACGGAGACAGAGCACGGAGCACGGGATAAGGGAGAAGACACGGAACGGGAGTTGGGATCGCACGGGGGATTTATTGTTGTTTGGATTTTCACCCCTGTAAATAAACGCACTGCCTTCAGCGTCAAGTCCTGCATTTTGGGTCCTCATTCCTCACATCCCCACGGTCTGCCACACAGACCGTGACAGAACGATCCAGCCAGATGGACCCAGCGGACTCAAGACCGTCTCACAAGAGGAGTTGCTCGCCCAGCTCTGGAATTACTGTCGGAGCATTATCCAGGCGGCAGATCCACATCAGAGACACATACAGGTCGTATTTTTTGATACTTTCCTGTCTTCAACCACCTTTTCTGTGAGCTTTTTGGACATTAAGAGATTGATTTCGATTATAACCATACTGAGGGCAAGTTCCAGCTTTGAGCTTTTGGGTTTGGGCTGTCCGGGTAAGGAGGATGTGGCGACCTCCTTAGGAGCCCTTGCTGCCTTTTTCTTTTTTCATAGGCAGATAGCTTCCCCACCGTCGCTTGCAGCTCACTTGTTGGACCCTCCATTGCGGGGGAAACGGTTCCCACGCTCTCTGCACCTCACCACTTCTCCACTCACCCCCTGTAACGTGCGGTGGAGATGAAGTCAGCCGCGGAGGTGTGCAGGTGGATAGCGAATGAGCAACAGCTTCTGACTTTCCAAAAGTACTCATTTATTTACAATATCAAAAATAAAAAAATGCCACCTCTACCACACATTACTAAAGAGCACACTAGTCCGCGTACACACGGGAGCATCCATTACAGGGAGAGTGCGAAGAAGAACAAAAAAGGGGTGACACACCAGTCATGAGACAGGTGGCGCCGCCATGTGGTGATACACTGCATTACAACAGCAACTGTTACATAGTCCCCCCTGGTGAGAAAAAGGCTGTCCTCAGCCGTACACAGCTGAAAAAGCACACACCACACTTAACAGTACCCTATACATAGAGGTTACAGCTAAGATTGGCGCACACACAGGGCAAAAGACCATTTAAAAATTAATTTGGTGAAAGCAAGATGAATATGTACAGTGGAAAATCATTTTTCCTTTTTTTTTTTTTTGCACTTTTTCAAGTAAATGCCAAGAATGAACCTTAACTCAATAAAGAGCCATAAAACCGGATTAAGTAGAGCAAACAGAAACAGCTACATAGCATGACTCAAAATAGCAACGCAACAAGACACAGCATCAAACAGGTTTAACCAAAACATTTCACTTCAGATCAAGCCTGGTTGTGTGAAAATCATTAGTCCATCTTTTGTTGTTCCAGCCAGACGTAATTCTGGGGCAACGTCTGGGCCTGAGATTGTAATGTCCACCAGCAGCTGGGTGCTGAACAGACCTGGGTGAAAGACTGTCTGAAACAGCGCCCACACCAGAAGAAGAGTCAATGTCCGGTAAATCAAAGGGGAATGGCTCAGAGTCAATGTCAGTGTCTGCAGGGGGCCAGGGTGGGCCTGAGAGTCAGAGTTCAGATCCTCTGCGGCCTCTCTCCCAGCAGGCGATGAAACAGAATGTTCTTTGAAGTGAGAGAGTCCCAGGTATGGAACGGTTGCATGTTCACAACATGATAAACACCTGCATCCACACCGGAGTCCACCCAAGTGAGCCTGTAATTAACATCACTGAGTCTCTGAGATACACACAATGGTCCCTCAAACAGTGGTGCAAGTTTAGCAGTAAAGTTAGACTGAGCGTCCGACCTGGGGTGCGTCTTAACTCTCACAAGGTCACCAACACGAAACGTGGCATGTCGATGTCTCAAGTCATAGTAATGTTTTTGTCTGTCATGGCTATAGTCCAGAGCTGCTTTGGCGTGGTCGTGAGCTTCCTGTAGGGAGGCTCTCAGAGTCTCAGGGTAAGGTACACCCGTTCATCAACACCTGCTGTAGAAGGCTGAGTGATAAGGTCAAGCGGGGTGTCTAACTCACGACCATAAAGCATCATGGCAGGAGTCATACCTGTACTGTCATGGGGGCGGCACGAGAGCAAAGCAAATCTGAGGGAGAAACTTGTCCCATGATGTGTGTTTATCACCTACATAAGCGCGGATCGCAGTTTTCAGAGTCCGGTTGACACGCTCAGTAGCATTCGTCTGAGGGTGATAAGCCGTAGTTAGTCTGTGCACCGAGCCTAAGGCAGAAACAACATGTTCAAAAAGCTCACTCACAAAAGGAGACCCTCTGTCAGAAATCAGGTAAGTGGGTGTACCATGTCTAGCAAAAATGTCAGTGACAAATTTACCAGCTGCTACCTGAGATGTAGCTTCTTTGACAGCACTGGCTTCAACCCATTTAGTCAAATAGTCAACAAACACGATCAAATATGCATTACCAGCGGGGTGCGGGGCAGTGGTCCAACAAAATCCACACCAACATACTCCCAGGGTTTCTGGGGACAATAGGAACCATAAGACCGGCTGCTTTTTTCTGACTTGGCTTGGTGAGTTGGCACACTGAGCATGAAGTCACATAGCGCTTCACATCAGCTGCCATTTTGGGCCAAAAGAACCTAAAGCGCAGTCTAGCCAGTGTCTTAGAAACACCCAAGTGACCTGCTGTGGGGTGGTCATGGTAATAGTCCAGCAAGGTGCCTCTCATGGAAGTAGGGGCAAACAGTTTCAGCTCTTTCAAAGGGTGCAAAGCACATGTGGACTTGGGGTCTCTGTAATACAAAAGAGAGTCATACACGACATACTGTAACAAGGTGGCACTGTCTGAGCTGTTCAGAGAGTCTGCTTCAATGTCTCTGAGGAGTGGACCTGCGACGTGATCATCTAACTGCAGCTGTCTCAATTGTGAACGGTCAGCCAGAATGACGGGGGGCAGAGTACGAATGTCCAGGCTGCCCATGACAGCATGATCTGGTAAAAGATCTGTCGGCCTGTCAGAGGTCAGAGGCAAAGGGTTGCGTGACAGTGCATCGAACTTTGTTTTGTGCACCAGGTTTGTGCACTATTGTGAAATCAAAGTCCTGCAAGCGAAGTGACCAGCGGGCGAGTCGGCCCGTTGGGTTTTGACGAGACATGAGCCACCTGAGACTGTTGTGGTCAGTGAAGATAGTAACATGAACACCTTCAACATATGGGCGGAAGTGTTCCAGGGCCCATATCACAGCAAGGCACTCCTTCTCTGAAGTGCAGTAGGGAGTTCAGCTTTGTGAATGGAGCGACTAGCAAAAGCCACAACATACTCACGACCCTTGTCATCCTTTTGCATCAACACTGCTCCGAGACCAATGTCACATGCATCGGCGTGAATGGAAAAGGGACGGTTGAAGTCTGGAAATGACAGGATCGGGCTGATGTGACATGGTCTTTCAAAGTGTCCATGGCTCTTTGACAGCTGTCGTCCCAGTGGAAGGCATTGTCCTTTCTGGTGATGGCGTGAAGAGGTTCGGCATGGCGGGCGTAATTCTGAATGAAGCGCCGATAATAGCCAGTCAGGCCAAGGAACTGACGGACGTGTTTCACTGAGGTCGGGGTATCAAACTCCTTAACCGCCTTTACTTTGTCTGGATCGGGTTTAACACCTGATGATGTGATGCGGTACCCGAGAAAGGTGAATTCATCAAGGCAGAATTGGCACTTTTTGAGCTTCAATGACAAGCCAGCAGCCTGGAGTCTGCCCAGCACCTCCTCAAGATCCACCAAGTGCTGTTCAAAGGTAGGTGAGGCGATAACAATGTCATCCAGGTAGACTGCGCACGTTTTGTAAATGAGGCCAGCAAGCACAGAGTTCATGAGCCTCTGAAAAGTTGCAGGCGCTGCAGAGCCCAAAGGGCAGCACCGGAACTGGAAGAGACCGCAGTGAGAGATGAAGGCAGTTTTAGGCTTGGAGTCTTCTGCTACAGCAACCTGCCAATAGCCTCGCTAAGTCCAATGTCGTGACAAACTTTCCCAGCAGCCAGAAAGTCCAAAGACTCATCCACACGAGGCAGGGGATAAGAGTCTTTTCGGGTAACTTGGTTGAGCCTCGAAAGTCCACACAAAACCTTGGTTCCGCGGCCGCTCTATTGACAATGACTACAGGAGCTGCCCAAGGGCTTGTGGAAGGTTCAATGATGTTGTCCTTCAACATTTGTTGCACTTGTTCTTCAATCACACGTTTCTTAGCAGGTGACGTGCGATAGGGTGGGAGATTGACAGGTGTTGCATTGCCAGTCTCTATGGCGTGCTCAGTGAGAGCCGTTCGACCAAGATGACCATCAAACAAGGAGCTAAACTTGCTTAGCAGATTGAGTAAAGCATCCTTGTTGTTCTCTGAGAGGCTTGCTTCAGACAGTTTGGCTGTTAAGTCTGAGCGAATCAAGTCCAAAGACATCAGTGCTCCAGGCGAATGCGAGTAATCATTTGAAGGTCCTCTTCATCGCTCTGCGAGTGGGCAGGGGATGTCCTCAATGCAGACTGTTCTAGTGGGAATGTGAATAGAAACAGAAGCTCTTGCCATAAAATCCATTCCCAGAATGAAAGGAGAAGACAAATCCGGTATTATTGCAAAACGCTGGTAAAAGTTCTTGTTCATGAATCCAATATTGAGCCAAATAACACCCTCAGGGATGCAGGGAGCATTATTGGCGAGGTTAACTGCAGGACCATTCCACTCACTTGTGTTTCTAGGGTAAGAGTCATTTACTTGAATGAGATCTGGTCGTACAGCTGAGAGGGAAGCGCCCGTGTCGAGGGTAGCATCCACAGATGAAGCATTGAAGTTCACTTTCGTTCTTAGTGGGGTATTCCAGTGGACTTGTGAAAAATTGTCTTCCAAGTGTCCAAGACTGTGTCCACCCTGCAGTGAATGGGGCATGTGAGGCTCCGTTAGTAACTGGGGGGGAAGGTTGGCCTCTGTGAAATGTCCTCCCCTGGAGTTTCCCCGACTGCTTGTATTATGGCTGGGATGCAGTGCTGCTTAATTCCAACCTTTCATGGCCTGGGTCAGAGGGGCCAGGCGCGCGGCAATGGCTGGACCGGGCCATGCCTAGCGGAGTTTGAGGGTCGTTGTGGCAAATGAGGTTGGGTGTTACAGTTTGGGCAGGTGCGTGTAGTGAACCCTGGCTGGGAGCATTTGAAGCAGTAAGGTTCAGGCTTATAGTTTTCTTTGCCACACGAAGGAGGCTGTGGTCTATGTGGTCCAAGCACTGAGTGAAGCTCATGAGCACGCAGCAGCAGGTCCATTACAGAAGTGACATCAGCGCCGTACAGGGCAACTCTGTATTTTTCAAGAGCATGTTTACTAATTAGGTCGATTCTGTCTTTTTCAGGTGGAGGGCTCTTTAGTTTGTCAAACTCGCTCAACATGTGGGCAACAAAGGTTGGGAGCGGTTCGTCCGGAGCCTGAACACGATCCAATATCCCTCTCAGGATGCGTTCTTGGCTGTCGGAGGGCAGAAAAACTGTCTTAAACAGTTGACAGAATTGAGCCCATGACGTGATGTGGGAGCTCAATGCCTTGAACCATTTCCGGGCTCTTTTGCAAGAAAGTGTGGCAGTTCGTTTAGCAATTGCCCATCGGTTAGGTTTAATGAGGCTTTGTATGTGCCAACTGCATTTAACCAGTCCTCAGGTTGCACTTTGTCATCCCCAGCATACACAGGAGGCTCCAGTTTGGCGTGATGTAAAGCTGCCGCAATCACTCTGGAAGTGCTGCTGAGCTCGAGTGAGTGAGATGGGAGGAAAGGATTTGTAGGTTGAAATGGGTTGCTGGGCAGGAACGGATTGGTACTGTTGGTGGGTTCAGTTTGTCCCTCGCAGGAACATGAGGTGTCGATGTGGCCACTGGGAAAACAGGAGACTGTGGGACTGCGGGAGGAGAGAGTTCCCGTTGTGAGTTGGTCCCACTGCTTTAGTAAACTCTGCTGTATGTTCAGTGACTCACGTAAACAATCACTAAGCCTATTCACCTCAGTTCTTAACTCCACCACTTGTTCACTAAGGCTAGGAGTCACATTTTCAACTATCTGGCACATTGGCAATGAGTTAAGTTCCATGTCTGAGTCAGATTCATCCGGTAGAGTGCCATTGCGATTTCAAAAAAAATTTAAGCTGCTCCAGCACACAGTGCAGTCATTTATATAGCAGTAAAAGAGTCAGTTAGGTCAGACTAGAAAGACAAAACTGCAAAATGCCGTTCAGGACTAAAATCGGAAAAACCACATATGAAAACGTCACCCAACAACTAAAATTTGACTGAAGTGATCACAACCATGTTATTACAATAGCATGTCTGCAACACTAGAGCTCAATGCAAGATTAGTTTTAAATCGTTTCGCTTATACTGAGCCAAGACCAGCACTAACAGTTGTAGTCGGCCAAGTTATCACTTACATGCGCTACAGTCCGTCTAGTCTCAGCAGAGGGAAGGGGAATGAAAGGCCAGCAGAAATGTTCATGTCCAGGCTCCCCACAGAAGAATTAATCCTTAGAAGACGAAACCAACAGCATGTCCAAATAACAGATCCACAGAGTCCATACGCCGACACGGAGTCAGCTTCTCTTTTTCCTTCTTTTCAAGCGGAGCAGCGGCACACCGCGGTATCCAGAGATTAGTCGGGTCCCACCTGAGCTGAGGCTGCGGCCATGGCTGGGGAAAACGCCGGAGCGTCCGCAAAGGGAGAAGATTTCGAGACAGTTCACGTGTTAGAAGAGAAGAATCCTCGGCGGGATACAAAAATCGTCTGAAGTCCAAGGGAAAAGTTCGGGCGCCAGTTGTAACGTGGCGGTGGAGATGAAGTCAGCAGCGAGGTGTGCAGGTGGATAGCGAATGAGCAACAGCTTCTGACTTTCCAAAAGTACTCATTTATTTACAATATCAAAAATAAAAAATGCCACCTCTACCACACATTACTAAAGAGCACACTAGTCCGCTGCACACACGGGAGCATCCATTACAGGAGAGTGCGAAGAAGAACAAAAAAGGGGTGACACACCAGTCATGAGACAGGTGGCGCCGCCATGTGGTGATACACTGCATTACAACAGCAACTGTTACACCCCGCGGCATGTGCTGAGTCAGCAGACGAAGGACCGGCAGTTCAAAACAACACGGCTGCTGTCCTGCTCGGCCGGCTGGTGGAACCGCAGTCAGACACGCCGGCCCCGGCATCATTTGGGAAGCGATGTTCGCGCCGCCGGCACGCCTCACCGCCGCCAGATTCCCTGGGGGGAGCCCGCGTTGCCAACTGTTGAACTCAGCGAGCAGGAGGAGCCAGCGCCGCTGCCGGGGGAGCTCAGTGAGCCGGAGGAGCTCAGCAAGCCCGAGCAGGAGCTCAGCGAGCGGGAGGAGCTCAGCGAGCGGGAGGAGCCCGCGTCGCCAGCTGTGGAGCTCAGCGAGCCGGAGGAGCTCAGCAAGCCCGAGCGAGAGCTCAGCGAGCGGGAGGAGCTCAGCAAGCCCAAGCAGGAGCTCAGCGAGCGGGAGGAGCTCAGCGAGCGGGAGGAGCTCAGCGAGCGGGAGGAGCTCAGCGAGCGGGAGGAGCTCAGCGAGCGGGAGGAGCCCGCATCGCCAGCGGTGGAGCTCAGCGAGCCGGAGGAGCTCAGCAAGCCCGAGCAGGAGCTCAGCGAGCGGGAGGAGCTCAGCGAGCGGGAGGAGCCCGCGTTGCCAGCTGTGGAGCTCAGCGAGCCGGAGGAGCAGCTTAGCGAACCGCAGCAGGAGCTCGGCGAGCGTGGGGAGCCCGCGCCACAGCCGGAGGGGCTCTGTGAGTCGGAGCGGGAATTCAGCGAGCAGAAGGAGCTTACAGATCTAATCTTACAGAGAATGTGATGATTTTATGGATAATTAAAGTCAGTCATATATCCACAAACACAACAAGCTGAAAGTCAGTGATGCTGCTCGGTTTGCAGTCCTGAATATGACGGCACAAGCAGGATTCACTGCACTGTTAATGTTAGCTATGTTATATTGCTGCCTCTGTTCGGTGGTGTCGAGCCAAACGGACTTTAACGTGTGTTTGAACGAGCTGACGGTTCACTCGTTAAGCTGAAAGAAAGATGCTTTAATCACAGGAGTCACACATGTGTCCACTGGACCATCTGGAACTCTTCTTGTTTAGCACTCGTAATAACACAAACACTAAATCCTCCTTCTCTTGTGCTGTTTTGTAGCAGTGTGTACACCTGAGACTGTCACCTGTCTGTCTGTCCTGCACTCTCTCTGTTTTCTTCTCTCTGATTGTGGAATAAAAGTATGAACATGTATTTATAAGTTACACTTGTGTTTGAATCCTGCAGCTTATCACACATTTGATTTCCATGTGTGACGACTGCAAGTGTCCAGAGTGAGGACAGACTGAGGGACCCACTGCTGCACATCATCTGTGAGGCTTTGCACCCTGATGATCCACCAGGACAAACTCAGCAGTGTGTGAGGAAGAGGAGGAGGAAGAGCCAGCAGCAGCTGACAGATGGAGAGAATAGACAGACTGTTCCCTGTTTGTGAAGGACTGCTAGGAAAGTTTAACATAACTAATTGTCTGTCCTGAATCAGTCTTATTAGGTAATGTTCAAATAATGTTATCATCCCAGTGTTTTCAGTGTGGGAGAAAGTACTCAGGGCCTTCAAGTTACACACTATGAAAGGCAGCAACAAGTTTAATATTCAGAAACCTAAAGTATGTATCAGCAGCAGGATGGAGCTAAAAATAAATGTTTGTTTCAGTTCTATGAAGCTTTGAGTGTTTTGGATTAGTAGCACTGCTGTGTTTGTTGCATCATATTGCTGTAATTGTTTATATGCTTTATATATTCTGAGGTAAGTTGATCTATAGTGTTACATCACATTCTATAAGGTGTTATGTGTTTGTATACTTTCTGCCCAGTTTGACCCATTTAGCAGAAGTCAGCCTGTTTAAGGCTCTGATATCTATTCTGTATGACTTAAAGCAGTTATGACATGGTCTGATTTTCTCACCCAATAAAGGGATATTTAATATATCAGTCTGATCTTCATTCTATCAGAAACAGTTATCACAGCTCATACATTTTCTTTTTACACATATATGTAAGCACTGAGCCAAATTTAGTAATGCCAACATATTAAAAGAACAATGTTTGTCTCTTCTATATAATACATCTGTATATACACTGTCAAAGATGCTTGTCTTTGAGTGAAGATTTAAGGTGATAGGAAATATAAATAACTGCAACTTGAGTCTTTGACCCAGAGTTCAAGCTCACTGCTGTAATAACTAATAATGATTAATATAATAACTACAATATTGGCCATATTATATTTACATTACCAAAGTGAGATGACTTTAGTCTCATGAACAACATTAGCTAATTGTTATTTACTAGCTAATCTTAAATGACTGTTCAGTACAGAAATGAAGCCCAACAATCATGTTTTACAGCCCTGTGGTCTCAGCCTCAGATACTTATTAAATCACACAGAGCTCATGTAGAAACAAATGAACAAAATATGTTCTCCTTCCTTTCTGTCAAACAAAGCTGTTTGAAACATTTCAAGCTGTTAGTATCATGGTTGCTAGGCAACCTGGGCAGCGCGACGGAGGCTAGATCGTCCCATTTCACAAGCCTCTCACTTCCGGCCTTAGATGTCTTTGAGTACGCGGCCCTTGTGGACCGTTGAGGCTGCAGAACCTGAATTGGGATACAGCCTTTGAGATAGAAAGTGTGTGACCGTGAACTCGACTCTCTTTATGACACACAGACACTTGTTTTCAGATTTTAGTGAGGACACCAAAAAGCCTCAGAAATATTTTCAAACTCGTGGGGACGGGCATTTTGTGGGACTCTATTGGTCCTCACAAGTATCGTAGCATACCAACTGTTTGTCCTCACAAAGATGTCTAAACAGGTACACACACACACACACAAACAGGTTTGTCAGGTTCCTCGGCTCGTTCTCTGTGTTCGCTCCATTGAAGGTGATTATTGAGCCAATCACAGCTACAGAGTTCACTGTGACTCTTCTTCTTCCCTCTACAGTCCACACAAACAAACACACTCAGAGACTCTGACAGCAAAACTACAACAATGTGGTGTTAACACTCACCTGCCTCAGCTTCACCTTCCTGCTGCTGCTACGAACGGAGGCTCAGCTGTTTCTCTTCCTGTTCTCACCTGCTCGGGTTGGCTCCTCCCCTCTGCAGTTACAGGAAATCAGGTGTGTGTGTGTCACTTGTTGAGACTGGTTCTTCCTGCTCTCTATCATCACATTGGGCGTTTCCAAATTCAGGGAGAGGATGCTTCGAATGCACATTTGTAGGAAATTATATCACATGGACGCGATGAAGGCTGTTCAAATTCGAAGAGTCTTCCAAATGTTTCTTTCATTTCCCTGAGTTTGAAGGACGGGTCAGGTGTGTCCTTTGTGGCCCAACATATCCCAGGATTCATTGGGCCATACAGGAGATATTTTTCTGATAATGATAGTGATCGAAGCGGAGTTAATGCAGGAGACGAACACGTTCAAATGTAAGTATATGGAAATCTGGTGGTACAAAAGTTTTTATAGCGGGTGTTAGGCTCTGGGCATCTGCATATACATGTTCTTTTTTTGAGAATGTGAGGACAAACTTGAAAGAGAGACACTGAGAGTGGACACGTCCACACTGGTGCTGCATCTGTGCTCACCACGATGGCCTCCTTCAGAGAGATGGAGGACTCACTCTGTCTTCTGGCTGATGTAAGTGTTCAGGTTTGAATAGCTGTCGTTCCAGCTGCTTTTATCTTTGTTGTTTCACATTTGTACAGACTTTATATTTTTTATAGACGTGTCATATTATAATACTAATCTCCTGTTGCCAAATCGTGTTGAATATGAGTGATCTGACCATCATAAGTCAGGGGGCCATTATCTTTAGCTGCAGTGAGGATCCTCATCTTGTCTACCAGATTATCCACCTTAATAATCATTGCACGAGGGTGATTGGGTCTTGATAATCCAATGGACCAATGGGCTCTGTCAATTTTGATCTTCCCCTGTTTAGTTTGAATACTCACCAAAGCTCCAAGCTTTGCTACCCAAAAAAGCGCAAACCACCGTTCCAAACGGTAAAGAGACTCAAATGCTTAGCTATTTGGGAGGTTCCTAAGTTGTCCCCGGTCGCCAGTCGTACTATCCCTGCTCTTCCCACAGGAAAATGCCCTACGTCTAAGGCAAGTTGGAAGCGTTACCTTCGAGAAATGCGGTTCCTAACAGCCCTGCTGTCATCCTAAAAAATTTACCTTAATTTAAAACAACCATCACAACTTCACATGAAGTATATGACCGAAGCCGGTCCAACCGTCTCACCAACTAAATATGACCAATTACCTATTATACTAAATTCACTCCGCAGTCCAACTGCTTTAAATACACTTATTCTCTTTACTCAGTACTGTCACTTACAAACTTCCATTATCATTATTTCAACTTTCAAACCTCATGAGATTTTCACCAAAATCAAAACAGACATTTACCGGCAATTTTTACTGAATAGACATTTAATTTTATCATCCAATTCAGCACACTTCGGATAAAATCAACAGGCCTGTGCCTACCTCTTTTATAAAGGCGTCTGCCCACTCAGTTCGATTGCCGGATCATGCCTGCCCGTCTGACCACCACGGACCCCGAATTTCTCCGTCTACACCTCCAACTCTCTCCCTCCTTAACCACCGGACGAGCCCCCAAAATGTTAGGGTTCAAATATTAAGGAGGGATATAGGAGGAAATCCAAATAACAACACTGATCCGGCCGGGTCAAGTCAAACGATGATTTTAATGAACACGCGTGGGGAGATGTACACTGCACAATATCAGCTGTAGATCTCCGCCCCAAAATACACAAGACAATCGTTTTATAGCATCAGGGTTTGTTTTCTGACGGCCCCTCATACGTCATCACATGCATGAGTTTCAAAACCACAAATGTTCTGTTAGCAACTTTTAACACAGTTTGAAAAGAACATCGCCTCCATCTCCATCCCAGGTGTCTTCCTGTAGCTCGCCTTCGCTCGCTTATCTCTGGAACATCAGCAACACATCTTAAGGCACACTGTCACTTGTGCAGACACAATTTTGCCGTTGCAAGCTTTTACAAAATATTATTCTAACCTTCGCCTACCCCTGAGTCTAACTGCTGTGTAAGTGTGTGTATGTGTGTGTGTCGACCTTAAATGCTCTCTCATCTCACCTGTTGCACTTCTGACCTTTCACCAGAACAGGGGCTCATCCTTACATGTGTAATAACCTAACTGAAACTATATATATGTAATATGTTGAATAAACGTTTTAATCAAGAACCACTACTAAAAGCTTAATCAAAAGATATAAATGAATAGAAGATAATAATGAATAACCTGGTTATTCAAACAGCATCATCCAAACAGCTCCTCAAAATAACTTACACTCACCCTCTGCTTTAGTTTCACTTTCACAAGCACGCTCTGCAAGAGCATGCGTTTCCTGTCAGGACTTTGGCATGAGCTATACACAGAGGTGAGCCTTTCATATAATGCAATGTAATCTGCATATAAACATTTAAGATTATAAAAAGCATTCAAAAGCATTTAAGATTATAGATTCAATAAGATATTTCCCTGATTCCCACAACAGCCTTCAAGGAATTTCACCAGTTCACGACCTTCAGTGTCCTGCATCATCTGGCCCGGCATTTGTAGCGCTTGGGCAGGTGGCTGGGGCGCCAGAAGAGCAGGCGGGTCGGGCTGGGGATGCAACATTGTGGCCCAAGTTTCGGCACCACTATGACGTCGGACCCCAACACGCACAAAGACCGTGGGTATGGTGACAGCACACTTATTTTATTATGACTGTTCACTGTGGTTTAATGCACGGGACACAGACACTCCCGCTCAGTGGTCACTCCACTCTCTCTCCTCGACTGTCACTGAAACATAAAATATTCACAGTCAGTCACTCGTCCCAACACCTGTTCAGCCCCGTCTCCGCACCGCCCCTCCTCTGCAGCGGGCCAGAGACCACACCCCCGCCACACAGAGAAATCAAGATTGGGTTTTTTAAGCATAGGCTGTACAACAGCATGTTTAAAACAGGCTGGCACAACACCTGATTTAAGACTGCTATTAAAAATCGCTAAAATGTCAGAACTGACAACCTTAAAAATCTTTTTTAAGAAATGGATTGGAACAACTTCATTTGGACAAGATGATGTCTTTATGCTTCCACCTAATCAAACCACACAGGCTCAAACAGTAGAGCAGGTGAATTTTGTAAAAATGTCATGGGAAGGCAGGGCGTTCATAAATAGAAGATGTTTTATCTTATTGATAAAAAACTGGAAAAATCTTTCACAAGTTTCTGTGAAACTATTAATGTGAGAAGCAGGAGAAATATTCAGGGCAGTCAATGGTTGAGAAAGGAAGCCTGGAGTTGTATTCTCAATAATATTGGCAAAAACTTTGATTTTTCTGCTTTTACAATGTCCTCGTATCTATACACAGGGCTGCACATAAGTGGTCCGCAGGTGCACGTGCACTTTCAAAATAAAAGACGCGCACCATATAAGGAGTTGCCACACGCGTTTGCGTACATAAGATTTTCTGGAGGAGGACAAACATTTGTTTTTATATAATATAAAAGGCACCGTTGTTGTCCAAGAATACGCGCTTCTTTTGCGATTCGGACTCCTTCTGACATTTCTTTGGAGGTGGAGGAACACCAAAGTAATTGCTTAAAGGAGCTTCTTCGACATCTTTAAGAGTTCTAAACAAATGTCTGTCCTCCTCCAGAAAATCTTCCCTGGTATCCATGATTACAAAGTTTTAAAATAAGAAGATCTTATTGCCAGAAGCGTCTGGCGTTCATATACATGCAGAGAGTTAACATTTTTTAAGTCAGATAAAATAAATAACACAAATACAAGCAAAGTCAGACGGCAAGCCATACACACTGGCACCATCCTGAATCTGGTGTGAGGATCAAAGTGGACAAAGTGAAATGTGACAGAAAATAAAGCAGACATGAACGTGTACGAGAGCTTTAACGGTATAAATGTGACAGCTTGGAATAGTTCAGCTGTCTGACTCGTTTTTATTGCTCTATCTGAGAAGGGACAGAGTCTGAAATCTGACCTGGGATCAGAAATGGTCTCCTTTAAGTGCAGCTGAGGAACCTGAAGATCCTCCATGATGGTGGAGGGGGCGGAGCTGATAGAGAGGACGTGAGGAAGAAAAAGTGAGCAGGATGAAGAGCACCTCCTCCCTCCGGCTTCAATAGAAGAGGTGACAGTTTAAATGTGTCCACCTAATGATTGTCTCTGTCCTCACCTGTGCATTAATCTGTGCACCAAAGCACATCCTGTGTATTCATATTAGCAAAGAGACCAAATCCTCATCCACACTTTCACACTTTGCATGAAGCTGCTGAGATGTTATCAGACTGAAGCAGCTCACTCGAGCACGTGTTTGATCCCGGTGCGTCTGAAGTCGTGGGAAAGCGTGGACGTCTCGTACAGAGCGGCCCTGATGGCGTCTGGTAGAGGTCAAAGGTCAGTTTGAGGACATCTGGAGCAGAAGCTCCACACCTGAAGCTCTGAAGCCTCCAGCCGTCATGATACACTGAGACGTTTGAAGCCTCGCCGGTGTCGTGCCAAGGTATGTTTCCCCTGTCGGGAGTGCGCACTGGGCTGTCCAAATCCCGGACAAACAGCGTCCATCATTCCTGATGTTTAGCTCACAAACTCTTCTTCTAAAGAAGAACTCCTCCTGAAACTTTGGAGCTGTGAGCTCTTTATACAGTAAAGTTACAGAATCATCAGGGAAACGTCGTCGCTTTGTAACACGAGAGAACAGAACGTGTCTCATGTTCTCTGTGACCCACAACCTGAACGCTCATGTACCCACACTCGTCTTTCACCGTCTCACTAAAGTAAACCTCACTACTTCCACGTCTAGTTGGTTGGAAAGGAGGCGGAGTCAACTGGTCCCACGCTCCCTGCCCAGTGCGCGCTCCCGACGCAGGTGAAACACACTCTGTCGGGGATACCTGCCTCGGCACGACACCTGTCCAGGAAGTGTTTGGAGTCTTGGTGATAAAGAGTCAGGTTGTGTTTTACTGACTCTTATTCTGAAGGAGCCTGTCAGGAAGAGGAAGTTTCCCCCATTAAGGTCACTTTCAGCAACATCATTACAGATATTTAATGTTTGTTTTATTTTGATGTCTTTTCTGTTCATCCAAAGTAAAGTGTTTGTTGTGTGCTGAGGATTGGGCAGCGATGACCAAATGAAGCTTTCTGACACTTGTATTGAAAAAGCGTTTCAGCACAGGCCTCTTTGGTGACATCTGGTGGCCAAAAACATGAAGCGCAGTTGAATCTGCTTAATGTAAACTGCTTCATCGTGATTGGCCGCTCTACAGAGCTTCTGTTTCATATCAGGCTGATGTGGAGCTTTGAACATGTGTTTGTGGGGCTGAAAAAACGATGTTCTGTCTGTTTTACTAATAAATCATTTAGATGAACAAACCTTCCTGGTTTAAACATGTGCTGTGTTCTCCTTTTGCTTTGACTTCTTGATGTTTTTTAGTAATAAACAAATACACAATATAACACTGTACAAAACAATCATATAATAGGCTGTGAGTACGCTGTGAGGTCCCTGCCTCCACATGATTATGTAATTAACCAGTGGACGCGTACATTTATATATAACATACTATAGAAGAGAGCATCCTCTCTTCAGCACAAACACTGACAGACTCAAGAACACTTTGTTTCTAGAAGGCATTCTATTCTATTTTATTTTATTCAAATGGATAAAATCACCTATAATCTATCTGTCTGTACTGCCAGTCTTTCACCAGCAGGGGGGGTGTGTGCACATGAAGCCTTGACAAATGAACCTTTTTGGGAACTATCAGGCTTGAAGACTTCAGGCTTCAAGGAGTTTTAAACCCTGAAAACTGTGGCGAGTCCATCGGTGTACTAGTAGTAGACCTTCTACTGTCCACACAGAGGGATCTTCCACAAATGCTGACACTTGATTGGTCAGTAGGCGGTGACGTCATACTTATTGATCTCCAGTCTGGAGCTGAGAAGCTATAACCTGATCTTCATAATATTGTAATAAGTTACCATGACGATTTTCCCTGGATAACATCAAATCCAGGTTGGTAGTTCAGTCTCTGCTCGCTCCATCCAACAATCATCAGACATGCATATCCCAGGGGAACATCACGCATTAGTTTCTATTTTTCACACACATATTAGTTGCACACCATGCATCACCATCACATTCAAGTCACACACAAATCTGTGATGATCACTGAAATCTAAATGTGGAGAGTCAGAGAGAAACAAGAACGGGCTCTTTGTGTCTTCTCTTCATCACAACAAACCAAATGAAACATGATGGAGGAAGTTGGCTGCAGGGCGGCTGTGAACATGTTTATTTGGACATGTTAAATTGGACATGTTAACATAGAGTGGGGGGACTGAATCCACGGAGATGTTTTTATGTTCACTCAATGTTCACTTAGAGCTTTCAAACATGTGACTGTGGTGATCATGTGGCCCACAGCCTCACAGTCTGTGATGTCATCCTGTCTCACTTCAAGAGCTCAAACAGGTTGATACGACTGTATGTGTGTGTGTGTATAGAATAGAATAGAATGCCTTTATTGTCACTATACAGTTGTACAATGAGATACAGAGCATCTCCTACTCAGTGTAAACATGCTGGGGGCGGCGGGGGTACAGTTCTTCAGCGCTATATACATATGGACAGTATTAACATATGGAAGAAGATGTGTATATATATATAAAATGTACAATTTACAAGCCGTAAGTCCATCCATCCATCCATCCTCATCCGCTTTATCCGAAGTCGGGTCATGGGGCAGCAGCCTAAGCAGAGAAGCCCAGACCTCCCTCTCCCCAGCCACCTCCTCCAGCTCATCCGGGGAACACCAAAGGCGTTCCCAGGCCAGCCGAGAGATATAATCTCTCCAGCGCGTCCTGGGTCTGCCCCGGCCTCCTCCCGGTGGGACATGCCCGAACACCTCACCCAGGAGGCGCCCAGGGGCATCCTTGTCAGATGCCCGAACCACCTCAACTGGCTCCTTTCGATGTGGAGGAGCAGCGGCTCTACTCTGAGCCCCTCCCGGATGGCCGAACTTCTCACCCTATCTCTAAGGGAGAGGCCAGCCACCCTTCGGAGGAAGCTCATTTCTGCCGCTTGTATCCGCGATCTCGTTCTTTCGGTCACTACCCACAAGCCGTAAGTAATATGTAATAAATAGTGTTATGTATATACAGTTATTGCACATAGAATTGGTATAAATAGTGGTGGTCCATAGAGGAAGTGGGAAGTGGGGGGCTGTGTTATCGGTGCATGTGTGAGTTCAGGGTGGTTATCGCTTTGGGGAAGAAACTGTTTTTGAGTCTGTGGGTTTTTGTGCTGATGCACCTGCAGCGCTTCCCTGAGGGAAGCAGGCTGAACATGTTGAAGCCAGGGTGGGAGCTGTCCTTGATAATGTTTGCTGCTCTGCTGAGGCAGCGGGAGGAATAAATGTCCAACAGGGAGGGGAGAGGGCAGCCGATGATCTTTTGTCTTGACCACACTCTGAAGCCTCACTCTATCCGCCTTGGTGCAGCTGCCGTACCATACCGTGATGCAGTAGGTTAGCAGGCTCTCAATGGACGAGCGGTAGAAGGTCAGCAGCAGGTTGGAGTCCAGCTTGTACTTCCTGAGGACTCTCAGGAAGTGCAGCCGCTGTTGGGCCTTCTTGATGACCGCTGAGATGTTGTCTGTCCAGGAGATGTCAGCAGAGATGAGGACACCAAGGAACCAGAAGGTGTGGACCCTCTCCACACACTCCCCGTTGATGTAGAGGGGGGCTAAGTCAGTGCTGTGTCTCCTGAAGTCAACAATGAGCTCTTTGGTTTTCTTAGTGTTCAGTGCCAGGTTGTTTTCTGAACACCAGGCTGCTTCAGGACTTCCTCTCTGTACTCTGCCTCGTCTCTCTTTGAGATGAGTCCGACTACCGTGGTGTCATCAGCAAACTTGATGATGAGAGTGTTGTTGTGGGTCGAACTGCAGTCATGGGTGTAGAGAGAATACAGGAGGGGGCTCAGCACACAGCCCTGTGGGGAGCCGGTGCTCAGTGTGCAGTGGAGGAGAGATGAGGCGGAGTCTCACAGTCTGGGGCCGGTTTGTGAGAAAGTCCTTTATCCAGGCACATGTGAGAGGAGGGAGGCCAAGAGCGACCAGTTTGGTGATGAGGATGTCCGGGATGATAGTATTAAAGGCTGAGCTGTAGTCCACAAAGAGCATTTGGACGTAGCTCTGCCGCTGCTCTAGGTGACTCAGCACAGCATGGAGGGCTGTGGCGATGGCGTCTTCTGTGGATCTGTTTGCACGGTATGCAGACTGGTGGGGGTCAAATTCTGGGGGGAGGTAATCCTTGATGTGCTGAAGGACTAGTCTCTCAAAGCATTTCATGATTACCGGTGTGAGGGCCACAGGGCGGTAATCATTCAGGCTGGAGATGGGAGACTTCTTCGGCACTGGGATGATTGTGGCTGATTTTAGACAGGATGGGATGGCTGCCTGTTCCAGTGAGAGGCTGAAGAGTCTGGTGAAGATGAGGGTGAGCTGGTGTGCGCATGCTCTTAGTACCTTGCCAGGTACTCCGTCTGGACCGGCCGCCTTGTGTGTGTGTGTGTGTGTGTGTGACAGTATCACAGCACTAACACATCTTTCTCTTCTCACTCGACTTCTCTGCAGCTTTAACTTCATTTGAAGGATTCCAGCAGCAGGTTTGGATTTGTCGGAGTTTCCAGACGGCCTTTAAACGCATCATGATGTAAGCGGCTGCACTGACGGGGAATAAAACACCTGAGCAGGTGTGCTGCTGCTGCTGCCAACAGGATGTCCTGCTGCTCCGGCTGCTGCGTGAGTCCCAGCGAGGAGCTGCTGAGCGTTAAAACTCAAAGTCATGACAGCAGCAGCTGATTTATTCTCCATTACTCATTTATATTCATTTATAACAGGGACCCTGAACGCATCTATTCATTCCCAGTATGATTCATAACAGCTTCATTTACACTGAATGACATCATATGACAGCTTTATGTATCAGATTGTACAGAAAATGATTTCTATTCATGTTTCTATTATTAAATCTAATCTAATAATCAGATAATAATCTGCTTTTCACATTAAGAGACTTTTATCAGGTTAAATGTAAATAAAAGAAGTGAGGAGGTTTCAGGTTTCAGGCTGGGTGTGCCTGGGTCAAAGGTCACTGTGTGTCCTCTCCTGCTGCAGGGATCAGGAAGAAGGGAAGAGGAGGAAGATGGACGTGTCTGTGCTCAGAGAAGAGTATCGGAGCTCCAGAGAGAGGAGGAGGAGGCACAGTCAGGTGCTGCTGTTCAGGACAGGTGAGAGGAAACGCCGTCTGATCTACTTCCTGTTTGACTTTGGACAAAATCTTTAAACTCAGTAAAAATCCATCTGTCAGGTTAACTGATAGAAATGAGACTTGTTCCTTCACAATAAAAGCATGTCAGACATGCAGAGACTGTGCTGGATCCTTTGTGAACGTGTTTAAATCACTTATTTCAGTAAAAGTAGCAGTACTACAAAGTAAAAGTACTACAAAGTAAAAGTACTCTGTTAACACCATTCTCCTGATGTGAGAAACACAAATTAGCTTCTTCTGCTGCTGTAAAATATGTGCTTTTATTTTGAAGGTGTAACTTACAGTTGTTGCTCTGGCTGATGTGACTGTTGGAGGTTTTTCTTCTTTCTAAAGTGAACTCACAGGATCTGATGGCTGTGTTTTTATTTTCATCATATTCAGTTTTAGTTTCTAACAGGCGAGTCTCAGGTGAGCTTCAGGTGAGTCTCAGGTGAGTCAGTGGGGCCACAAGTCGAGTGCAGGAGCTGCAGTTTGGAGCCGGTTGAGCCTTTTCTTTACTGCAGTCAGACTGCAGAGGGCGCTGTGTCTCTGAACTTTACCTGCTGCTCACCTGGATGAACTCACCTGTGAGCTGAAATCTGCTGAGCGTCACCTTTCATGAGTTCATGTGTTTCTGATTAAAGCAGCACAAACAGAAACACTGATCAGTGATCAATAATGTGAAAGGTGTGACCTGAAGAATCTTTAATAACTGAGTGTTCAGAGTCAAACATGTTTCACAGACAAATATTCACATCTGAGCGTCACAGATTAGAAACCATTCAAGCTCTTTCAGAATATTACTTCCTGTCAGCTGATCCTTTGGGTCCTGGTCTCTCTCTGATGATTGGACGCTCGTGTTGGCTGTGGGTGGGTCAGGATTCCTCACGTTCTGATTTCCATCTTTAGTCTCGGAGGAGCTGTCCGAGGCAGTCGCCATCGTCCCCGCCCCTCAGGGTCTGACGTTACCATGGCCACCACCCGTGATCTTTGACCCCGACCCCTGGCACGTCCACCTGGACCTGCACCGGCGCTCCTGCCCGGAGACATCCAGCAGGTGAGTTCCTCTCTGTCAGAGGTTCAGCACAGCAGGAGGTCTTCATCATGTCCGCCTGAGAGGTCTTCATCCCTGCTGGGAAGAACCCGCCTGCACGCTCTGGAGGAACATGGAAGGAGGTTCAGTGTCATCACGCCTCCTCACAGCTGTCCTCTCAGTTTGCTCTCTCTGATGATGGTGAAGCTTCAGTTTGTACAAATATCTTCCTGTGCTGTTGTTTTCCTCTGCAGACGCTCCGGCTCGTCCTCCTTGGAGGTCGGCAGCTTGCGGCACGAGTCCAGATACAGGAAACTCTCGGCTCCTCCGAGCAGCTCCTCAGAATCGCCTCCCTGCTGCTCCTCAAGTGCCACACGAGAAGAGGAAGATCCAGACCCTCCATCCTTCAGGGGCTCCAGGGGGGACCTGGCGTTTCCGGAAAGCTCCACCCCTATCACCACCAGCCTGCAACAGGACCAGCAGGAGAACCGGTCTACACAGAAGGAGACCAGTAACAGCGTCCTGGAGGGGAGGAGCTCCAGGACACTCAGGTTTACCAGGCAGCAGAGCGTGGGGGGGGCAGCCTCAAACTGCCAGGTCTACTACCCGTTCCCCAGCAGGAAGACGCCGAGGATCTCTGAGGCCGCCAAGAGGCTGGGGATGTACTCGAGCTTCTGAGGAGGACCAGATTCAGCAGCAGGTCGTACACGTGGAGCCTCACAGGGACCAATACGTGATCGATCGATACCTGAACCGATTAATACATGAACTGATTTTTCTGAGTTTTTAAAGAGCCAAAGTTTGATCCATTCGTCTCTGAGCTTCACAGAGGAACTCTCATCATCATCAGCCGCTGTGACGTCGCGCTGGTTATAAAGAGTTCTTCATGTTAGCGGCTCGGTCAGACACGAAGGTTCAACAGCATCATTTGAATCTGTCGGCAGACCTGCAGCTGTTATTATTCTGCATAGAAACGTATTTCTGGATGAAAGAATCTTATGGAAATGTAGAAAAATGAAAATGTGTCAACATGAAAACTGAGAAAAGTACAATAAATGTTTAAACATAGATCTGTTTTTTTCTTAATTTCACTTTGCTTTAAAAATAGATTTTACTTCTAATCATGATTTTCTTTTATTTTGTATCACGTACTCTTTTACATTTTATTTATTTTATAATATAATTTCATACATTTTTACTTTATTTCGAATTGATTTGTATTTTATTATATACATTTGTAATATTTTTGATGAAATTTTGTTATGCTTTTTTATTTTTTCCAGCAAGAGAAACCAAACACATGTTCATGAGCTCGTTCACTTTATTTCAGATTGTACACTAAAAATTACACATGATTAACTAATTATACCAGGATCCAGGTGATGAAGCAGTGGGAGGGGCTTCAGTCAGAAACGTCACAGACATGTCAGGCCTGTCACGAGTGAAAAGAAGACTTTAAAAAACTTTGGGATGTTAAACTTTGCTCTGCAGGACCCTGCTGGCACTAACGTGGACGTTCTTCAGCCGATCGCTCTCATCTCAGATTTTTGGAGGTTTAAATGCGACGCGTCACGGCTCGCTGGCTGTTTCATCATTTTAGCTTCTTTTCTGTTTCACTGCTGGTGGACTGAGGAAATCTGCTCCCCCATATAAAATCACATGGTGCTGTGTTAATGCTATCCTCCAATCAGGCTTTGACATGATGATGATGTCATTGATCCAATCAGGCTGAAGTCAAAGCGAGCAGCCCATCTTCAGGTGGCTGAGGGTTCACACTCTGTGATCTTCTTTCAGGTAAACAGGTGTAAAAGTCAAACTTAAAGCTGGCTTCAGTAGAAAATGGCGGTCGCGGGATTTCACTGATGGCGGTTTGAGGCTCAGCTGTGGCTCTTCTGCACAACTCTCTCCTCCAATAGCGCGTAGCGCTTTAGCAGCTTGTCGTACACCTGAAACAAAACAGAAGAAGAAATCCTGAGCTCGCCTCTGCTTCCTGTCCTGACAGAGAGGGCGGGGCTATATCTGAGACATCAGAGACACTTTTCAAACACGCTGCATGTCTGCACCTTAATCTCAGCGCTTAGAGGCCATCTTGGAAACATTTGTGGGAGGTTGTGTCAGGTGTGATGAGTCCGGGTGTGTCAGCGAGTGAGTTTAATGAGTGTTCACAGGTTTGTTTGATGGAAACTGACTTACAGGAAAGTGGAGGAACTCTGAACGTGAGATCCTGCACTGCAAAAACTCAAAATCTGTGTATTTGTCTTATTTCTAGTCAAAATAATCTCATCACATTTAAAATAAGACACAATCAATTACTGAGTAACATTTCAGTAAGATTTAGAAAACATGTTTTTAGAAAGTGCATCTTGAAACTAGAGAATTTTCATTTGTTCCACTGGCAGATTTTTTTCACTTAATACAATTTTTTTTTTGCTTGGAATAAGTGAAAAAGTCTGACAATCAGCTACTCAGTAGCTGATTGTGTCTTATTTTAAGTGTGATGAGATTATTTTGATTAGAAATAAGACAAATGTACTTGGTAAGACTGAGTTTGTTCAGTGTGTTCTTTGGACTCATCTGCTCCAGCGTCCTGCAGGTTGTTTTAGACCTGATTCATACAGCGGCCCTGAGAGCTCAAACACACTGCAACAGAAGAAAACAGAAGCAAACAGAAAAATGCTGCAGAAACTCACAGAGACCAACACGAGGGTTTCATTAAGGTGACGGATCAGCTGCAGCAGTGACAGGAAGTAAAACACGAGAAGGACTGAGACATGCTTAAAAGAAGCGGAGAATCCATCACCATGCAGGTAACGTGTGTTTGAATCACATGACTCATGATTAGCTGTTTACTGTAAGTGTGTTACATGTGCAGCTGGTCCGTCACCTTAATGTCTCCCCAGAAACACTGGTGTTGGTCTCTGCTGGGGAGCAGAGAGTGTTTCTGTGGTTATGAGGGCACGTTTCATGAAGCTCCTGCTGCCTCAGAGACCTGCTGCACGGTTCAGCTTCAGAGGCGTGGGAACGCATCATCATACAACGGCGCCTCACCTCCTTCGCCTTCGGATGCGGGGTGGCGACTAGTCGTGGTTCCGGTGCTTTCTTCACCACATCAAAGAAGGACGCTCTGGATTCTGCCACCAGGCCTGAAACCAGACATCGACCAATCAGAGGCTTCTTAGAGCCGTATTTCATAAACACCTGAAGCAGAATTCACTGATCCGCCTTTTTTCTGTTCTGATGTCAGACGGTCTCACTGCAGGCTGTGAATCAGTCGTGTCACCATGTTTTTCTCTTTGTAGACATATTTTCTCCCTTTTTCATGGACCTGAGTGAAATGTTGCATCAGAGCGGTCTGACTAAGTAAAGAAATTGTCTGAGTTTAAGAACTTGGCCCAAATATTTTTATTCATGTGAAAGGAAATCAAAAAATATAGAACCCTGTTTCCATTTCCACAGACCAATGAGCAAAGTGTCTACCACAGCCATCTCCATCAGAGTAACATCTGCTTGATCCAATCACATAAAGTTATCTCATGTCAGTTATTAACAGACTGCAAATAACTGCCAACTAGTCCACATTCAGTCTGCTAACATACTGCTTTCCTCTCCTTCTTTCCTTCCCTTTTATGTCCTCTCCTTCTCTTCTCTCTTCAAACTGAAACTCTCTCAGTGCTCAGAGACGAGGCAGTCTAGTGCGGGCTTTTCAAAATAAAAGCTGTGAGCACACTGACCGTGCAGAGCTCTGTAGGCTGAACCCAAACAGGTGGAGTCGGACAGGTCGATGGTGTAGACCGGAGCGTTGAACACGTCAGACAGCACCTATGGAGGAGACCACAGGAAGTGACTCTTCTCCCTCTTTGATGACATCATTCTGGCTATGTCCATCTTTTACATACAGTCTATGCATGCGGGTGCTAATAAAGCCTCAGACGGACCTGCAGGATCTCTTTATTCGATGACGCTCCTCCCGTCGCCAGAACTCTGGTTCCTGGAACTGAAAACACAAAATGGAGTCCCAGATGAGACTTAAAGCACATTCATGGTTTATCTAAGGAGGACGACGGCTTTACCGTCACCTCAGTCACACTTCCAGTGCTCTGGCTCAGAATCAGAGCCAGTGTAAAGATTTCTGTATGAAACGAGGGCTCAGGTTTAAAACGTGTAATCAGAGCTGAGCGTGATCCACGAGTTTCCTCACACAATAAAATCAAACAAAGAAAAACCAACGAATGGAAGCGTGTGAAGTCTGAGGAGGTCTTACTGATGGAGTATCCCAGCCTCTCAGCATGAAGCCGCCTGGACAGGAACTGACCCTCCACCACAGCCCGAACCTCCACCTGAGGACTCAGCGAGGACACCTGCAGGTGGAACAGGTGAGACAGGTGTGTCACAGTCTGAGTGTAAACAGATGGAAACATGATAAATGCTGGTGCACAGACCTCACAGTCAGCAGAGTCAAAGCGATGAACACCAATCACAGGAGGAGTGATCTCCATAGTTTCAAAATAAAAGCCTGTAAACACACAGCACAAGGAATCAGACAGAGGAGGCAAGGAAGGAAGGAAGGTAAGGAAAAAGAAAGGAACTGAAGCAAAGAAAGGAAATGATGAGGTGAAATGAACCTCACCGATGTTTCCATGGTTTCCGAGCGGCGTGTCACTCAAAGCTGTTGAGAAAAGTTCCCATGATGCTCCAGCACACTCGTTCCTGACGCGCTCCCTCGTCAGAGACCCGTTCTTGAAGCTGCTGATGACAAAACACCTGAAACACTGCAGCCTGTCTCTGGCTCCACCCCCTTTCCTAAGCAACATGGCGGACGCATCGAGGAGTCTGGTTGCCTCTGACTTTCTTGACATCATTGAGCTCTCACCTGACAGCTCACCTGTTTGTGTGTGTGTGTGTGTGTGTGTGTGTGTGTGTGTGTGTGTGTGTGTGTGTGTGTACCACAGCAGAGCCATGTACTCCTGCTGCTCCACCGGGTTACAGAAGACGTGACCCTCCAGAGCCGGACGAGGCTGCTGCAGCCACAGGAACACCGTGTCACTGGTCCCCAGACTCACCTGGACACACACACACACACACACACACACACACACACACACACACACACACACACACATTAACAGCCACAGTAACCCGGCATGATGACAGGAAGTGTGTCAGAGTCAGACTCACGGCGACGTCTCCGGGCTGCAGCCTCATTCCTGCCAGCGACGCTGAACACAGAAACAGATTTGATTCAAACGTTTTTCACGTTCAGTTTATTTGAATCACGTCTGTTTTAGTATTTTTTAATTTATTTATTTAATTTATTTATTTTTAATTTTGTAGTAGTGTTTAATGATGTTACTTTATTCTATTTTGTTATTCATTTAATATTTTATTTAATTTCTCACTTTAGTAGAACTTTTATTTATGTTTATTTGTTTTATGTCTGTGAAGGTTCTCAGTCATCCAGGTCATCGTAGTCAAAGGAGTTTGCAAAGAAAAGCGTCTGGACTTCTTTAAGTTGCTTGAAGACGTTTCACCTCTCATCCGAGAAGCTTCTTCAGTTCTAAGGTCAAATGGCCGAGAGTCCCAGATTTAAACCCAGTGGGAGTATCCCCCCAAAGAGGGACAAAGGACCCCCTGGTGATCCTCTAATCACATGCGCCAAGGTGTGAAAGTGGGTGTGGGTCCTAATCAGCCAGGGTTTCAGGTGAGCTCATTGTGAAACCTGGCCCCACCCTATCATGTGAATTCCTGAGGTCAGATGGCCCAGGATGTGAGTGGGCGTTAAGGCGTCTGGGGAGGGAACTCAAAACTGGATTATAGATGGCAGACAGTTGGTGTCGTAAACCATCGCCTCTGTTCAAAGATGGTCGCTCACAGTGGACATAGATGGCCTCTTTCACTCCTCTTTCAAACCATCTGTCCTCTCTGTCCAAAATGTGAACATTGGCATCCTCGAAAGAGTGACCTTTATCCTTAAGATGCAGATGGACTGCTGAGTCTTGTCCTGTGGAGGTGGCTCTTCTATGTTGTGCCATGCGCTTGTGAAGTGGCTGTTTGGTCTCTCCAATGTAGAGGTCTGGGCATTCCTCGCTGCACTGTACAGCATACACCACGTTGTTAAGTCTGTGTTTTGAGTTTGGGGCCAGGTTCCAGGGGGGTGGGGCCAGGTTTCACAATGAGCTCACCTGAAACCCTGGCTGATTAGGTCCCACACCCACTTTCACACCTTGGCGCATGTGATTAGAGGATCACCAGGGGGTCCTTTGTCCCTCTTTGGGGGGGATACTCCCACTGGGTTTAAATCTGGGACTCTCGGCCATTTGACCTTAGAACTGAAGAAGCTTCTCGGATGAGAGGTGAAACATCTTCAAGCAACTCAAAGAAGTCCAGACGCTTTTCTTTGCAAACTCCTTTGACTATGTTTATTTGTTTTACATACTTTAGATTTCTCTTTAATTTCATGGTGAATCATAACCCACATGTTTTGTTAATTTTCATATTACTGTGGTTGTCATGTGGTGCTGATGTGGACCTGTGTAACTACAGGTTCACATCAGCACAAATAACATGTTTAACATTATCTCATTATATACTGGTTGTTAGTTCAACTTCATATTTATTCTATAACATATTTCAGCTGTTTTGTTAAAGCTTGCGTTTATTGTCTCATTCAGAATAAATAAAGTTTATCTCATATGACCTCACTGATATCAAGTCTTACAGGATTCTTTTAAACAGGCCTGATGTTTGTGTTTAAACAGTCACACTTCATGATGTTGGGGAACAAATCTAAACATTTACATTTTATTGATTAACCATCAATAATCTCACATGTACCTGGGTTGTCTCCAGTGAACGCCACCACACTGCAGCTCTCTGAGAAACCGTACCGATGCACAAAGTAGGAGGAGACGGGACCCTGCAGACAGTCAGACCAGAATGTCACGGACCATCATGAGCACAAGAGAAGCCCGCAATGAGTTGAAACATTAACTTGTTATCCCTTTACGGCCGGTCGGGGCGGACACGCTCTGTTTTGAGTAACTATTTTTTCAATCTCGGTAGAACCGGGACCGCGTGAGCTAGCACAATAATTTTTTTGCATATGAAACCGGAGGAGTTGTACTTACATCTTATGCCATCAGCTTGTCCTCGGTCACGGTTTCCTTCCACTTATAGCTTTGCAAAACATTGTGTAAAAAGCACTTGTAGCAACAAAAACATAATATTCCAGAAACACGCTTTGCCGATCTGATCAGCTGTTCATAACACTTCCTACGTTGGAATAGACGTCCGCGCGAACGATCACGTGTTGCCATTACCTGCCCGAAACCGGAACTGACGTCATTTTCACAGAAAATGTATTTTTTTTCTATGGAGCGTTTACAAAGACATGCTGGTGTTTTTAAAACTCATGTTTGAGTTTATGCTTTTCTGAATAGTTTCTGGGATGCAGAACTCAAATTGCACAGCTGGAAATGCACATGCTGGTTTCCTCACAAATTTGGATTATAATATTTATTTTTGCTTTTCCTGCAGTATATAAAAATTGGTGTATCTCAAAAATAAAACTATGAAGACACTCAAAAAAATTCCTGTGGTTGGAAACTATTCTGTGCAACTTTTTTGTATTTACAGTTTTGAGGGATAAACCTCTGACATTTCTGCAACTAGAAATATGCAAAAAAACCAAAAATGATTTTCAATTTTTTTGTAATTTATTGCACTTTTTTGTAATTTATGTAGTTACTATGGACATAATGCAAACATATTATTAAAATTTGGGCTATAATGGTTGTATTGTTGTATAGCAACTTGAAATGCTCCCATAAATGGCTCCACAGCATGTAGAATACAAAGATGGTGGACTTGGCTCTGTGGTTTTCATGTGTATCCATATTCAGTGATATAGCTGGAAATTAACCACACATATAATTCTTCTCTGTTTCTCTTTTTTGACATATTTTTCAAGTAACCTATTTTATAATATTTATAATAAAACTGGAAATTCTGTTTTTGCTGTGACACTCTGATCCTTTTAGGGGCCCCCATGTGGCCACCCCATGATAAATTCTGGAGGCTCCCCTGCTTACCAGCACAGATGTGGAGGGCAGTGGAGCTCCCAGCAGCTGGTCCAGGTGAGGAGCGGTGGCCTGCAGGCAGATCTCAGACCAGTTTCTGGTCCTGATGTCCAGCAGATTCATCCCTGAGCCTGAACAATCGATCAGTGGGTTCATTGATTAGCTGATGGGTGAGAGACCCTCAGAGAGCGACGAGCCAAACAAACCGTACCGTCGCTGTAGTCGATGGCAGCGTAACCACCGAGGAAGAGAGAGGCGGCAAAGCTGCTGACCAATGAGATCCTCTGAAACCAAAAACACACACGTTCATGAGGTGTGAGGAAACAGCTGGAGGCGGGACTGTGCAGGTGCAGTGAGGCTCTCACCTCGGTGTCCTGGAACTCCTCCGCTCGGGTCTGATGCAGTTTGGCGATCTGGTTTCCTGTGAAACGCTGCAAACACACAGACGCGTCCTTTAAAGCTCTTTAACACACACACACACACACACACACACAGATGTGGCACAGCTGGACCTCGTAGGCTCTGGATCCGGTGATCTCCGCCAGCCTCAGAGCGCCTCCTGCTGCTGCCTGCAGGTCCTCACACTGCTGAGTGCTGCTCGAGTCCATCCACACCGGACTGTCCGACACCGAGAAGCTGTCCTGAGGACGCAGCAGCACACCTGAGTCAGCATTTAACCACACACACACGCACGCACACACACGCGCGCGCACACCTGCAGCAGCTGGTGCAGGTCCTGGTCCGGGTCCAGATGTTTCAGAGTCTCAGACGCTCCTCTCCTCCAGAACACGCTGCCATGTTGCTGAGAGACAATACAAGTCAACCAGACTCCATTCACTTTTCTTCAACTTTTACAGACTGTTTCCCTGCCTCCTGCCAGGTGATGGCAGCGTGCTATATGATCAGAAGTATGTGGACACCCAGTGAGCAGCTCCCTCTGAGCTGCACATCACTCAGCAGCTTTGATTTCAGCAGGTAAATCTTTAGAGAGCACAAAAGTGCTTCAGGATTTACTCCGAGTCACACGTGCTGATGGGAAGTCGTGCAGTTAGTGTGACACGATGCTGTCATGCACACTGAAGCACTTCATGAGAAAACACAGACTCTGTCTCAGCAAACTTCCCACCACACTCATTCTTCTCCAGAGCTTAGAGGAAATTTATTTTTAGTGTTTGCTGCTAAAAACACAAACAAGCCTGAGTTCACAAAAAAGAAGGCGGTTTGATGTGACGTCCGTGCTGTGATCAAAAGTATGCGGACACTCCTGGTTCTCCTGTGTTAAACAAGCTGTTCACTTTACAACACCTGAGAACATCAAACGATTTAGAAATATGAATTTTTGGAGTTTTTAGGACATTTGAGTAACTTCATACTGCACCAGAAGAACTTTGTACTGTGGATCAGCTGACAGCACAAACTGTCTGAACTTCCTGTTTCCCTCAGTGGAAGCACAGAGTCACTCCTGTCCAGGTGTCCACATATTTCTGCTCATACTGCAGCACTCGTCCTGTTCGTGCTTCACAAATTATTGGACATTTATGCCAAAGTCTAACTTCAACCATCACCTGACCGCTGCCTGACAGCGCTCTGACACGGGAGAAGTCAAGCCCCGCCCTCTTCATCTTGTCCAATAGCAGGTCCAGAGCCTGGGGACGGAGAACAGCCAATCACAGAGACACAAACACAGGTCAGAGGTCAGCTGATGAACCTCAGCGTGAGTTAATAGTTTAACAGCTGTGTGTGTTACTGTGTGTTACTGTGTGTGTGTGTGTGTGTGTGTGTGTTACTGTGTGTGTGTTACTGTGTGTGTGTTACTGTGTGTGTGTGTGTGTGTGTGTCTCACCTTGACCCACATGAGCACAGGTGAAGTGACAGTGAGTCTGTCAGCGTGGATATGAACTCCTCCCTGAGTCCTGAGAGCAACAAACACACCTGAACTGTCAGACTTTCAAAATAAGACAGTGGCTGGAATCCTTTCACAATAAAAGCCAGTCGGTCACCCTGACAGGTGTGAGTGTGACTCATGAAGCCTTCCAGCTGTCTGATGCTGTCAGGTTTATATGATCTATACCTGAATTCATGCAGCTCGGCGTCAAACTGCACGCCGCTCTGATGAACCACACGCAGCTCTCCATCGATGACCACCGCCTTCAGCTTCAGGAAGACATGAAGAGGAGCAGAGTAAAGACAGAGCTGCTGATTGGACGGGAAACCTGGGTTTAAAGTGCAGTGGAGGGGGCGTTGATGTCACATGTTAGGAGGAAACGTGAGCAGATTGTTTCAGGAAACCACGGACGAACCGTCATCCAGGACTTTTACTTTGAAGGGACTGTTCCTGTTTTTCAAAGTTTCATTGTTTCATGAAGTTGAGCTGATGAAAGTTTGAGTGGTTATAAAGAAAAAGAATGATTTGTATAAGTGATGAATGAAGTGAAGAAGAGGATGGTGCAGCTGGAGCTGCTCGCTGTCTTTATACAACTATGTTGTACTTCCTGCTGCTGTCTCGGACACATCAGTGTGAAAACTGACATTTTTACTGTCACTCAGACTTTTTAGGGATAAATGAAGGAAAATGACGTCATCCTGTTCACAGAGACGCTGACAGGTTATCGGCCACGTCACCGACGGCAGCTCAAACACCTGAAATATCATTTTAGGCAAATATCGCTTTATGAGCTCAGATTCACTGATCAGCTTCATTTCCTCTTATTGATTATTGGAAACGTATCGGACGTCATCAGCTCTGTGACAGCTTCTGACGTCATCGACCTGTTTCAATCTGCGAGTGCACGCGGGTCAAAACCTGTCCGATCAGCTGGACTCTGTACCGACAGTACGGAGTCCAGCTGAGACAACAAATCAAACCTTCCGCCGTCTCCACGTTCTGCGCCTGCGCACTAAAGTCCGTTATTATACTGCTACGTGCACGTGGACAGCATGCCACAGCAGACATAGCGCAGGTGAAGGAGGGACAGGTGAGGTGCTGTTACCTGCTGCGTGCTCAAGTCCAGGCCCAGATAGAGAGGAGCGCGCGGAGCGGAGGCCATGAGCGCGAGGAACCACACAGGAGGAGGAGGGGTCAACGTTTAGTGACACAGCCCACAGGCTCCTCCTCCTCCTGAGCGCAGACTCCGTGTTGTGGACAAACGTGTAGAGTTCGTGCTTTTAAAGGGACAGTTCACCCAAACGCTTTAGTTCACATCACAGACTGTAAGTAGAAGATGGAAGATGGATACGTTTTTAGTATTAATAAACAGAAACATGATGCAACAGAAGACAGTGTGTTAAAGATCTAAAGACCACATCAGATAAAATAATAAACATGGTTCAGCCCATAGAGTGGACAGGGGTTATTTGTTGTTGTCAGTAGCAACGAGGCCTACGGTGGTGCCAGAGCACATGTTGAATCAACACTATGGGCAGACTGGAATAAAGGTGAGTGTTATTAACCCTCTGAGGTCCATGGACACGCCTCCAGATCACATGATGGATTTAATCTGACACAGCAACGAGCTGCAGCCACGCTGAGTCTGTGTTTGAACTCCTGTTGAAAGTCAGGGCCGTGCAGAGACGTTTATAGGGGCGGGTGCTCAAAGCTAAAAAGGGGCACATTGAACCAGGCTGAATAACAACAACACACATTCATCAAGAATCTAATATGGGATCGCATCAAACATTAAAAAGTCCATAGGAGAGATGGTAGCTGATTAAACAAGTGTCATGAGATAATAACAAAATGCAAAGATTGGTGACAGAGCTTGGAACCATAAGGCAACAAAAAACTGAGAAATAAACAAGGCTCTGCCTGTGAATCACTCTTTGCCTCTCTTCCTCCTTCCATCCCCTCATCTCATCTATCACTCTCCACTTGCTGTCCATCTGAGAACAAGGCACAACTTGCTATTGCAATAAACTATAATTTAATTATCCACACCTAACAACTCTTACACTTAATCTATAATAAAATGATGACAGAAAAATGTTATAGAAGCAAAACATTCCAGTTGTGCTTATTATTATTTTTATACTGGAATACCTCTCCAACAACTGGTACATGTGTTAATGTTACCTGTGCTCTTTGTAATCCAGCTGCTGAGGGATCCACTGCCTATAGTAGCCTCACACAGCTCCTACTGTTTCCTCCTCATGTCCTTACCAGCCATGTCTGGACAATGTTATATTATGAGTAATAATTTAAAAGATCCATATACATAAAACACACACATGCACACACAGTGACATTTTAGACCTTCTTCAGAATACTGTATATACTGTGGGCACAAGTTTCCATCATGGTGCTGATCCAGAATCCTTCCCTTATTATTTATTACTAGAACTACAATAATAAAGCAATGAGGGAAAAAAAGTAATAAATTTATAATAATGTATTTATGATGATTCCATTTGTTTCACTATCCACTCTGTGCAGGCAGAAAGCTTATTACATTTTTAAACTGTAGAGATACAATAATTTTGCTGCTGTAAAATCAGCATTTTGTCTTATTTAAAATATAAATCTAATATTATCTGTTTCTTAATGTATGTTCTTTAAAATACAGCGTGTTTTTTTAAATATTATAATTATAATAATCCATTATTATGTGGACATGCATATTAGATCGTTTTAAGTGAAATATAATCCCTCCAGAAAGGCAGGAAAAGCCCTGTAACTTACTTTAAAACTAAATATGTTCCCTAAAACGGTGACAGAGCTACAGACCCATGACAGCCTTACCCAGTGAGCCAGCAGCTATGACCAGCACTACTTGTGCAGTTAATAAAAGGACAGGTAAAGTTTGTCGCGCTGTTGCACCCACAGCACGCTCATTTGTTTCAGTTCGTCAGTTGCCACAAGACAGCTTACCAACGTGTACGTGATAAGCTAATACTCCTGTGTGCTTTAGACTACAGTGTGCGCTGTACACCTACTTACTGGTTTTGTCGCCTCAGTCGGTGTCTCTGAGTTAATTTGTGTTTCTCCTACAGCTCCGGACCGCAAAAATGCGCGTGCACTTTGTGAGCTCGCTCCTGCTCGTAACCAGCGCTGTTCTGCCGTCAAGGGCGATCATTGGTTAATGGTGATCATGTGACTGATGCAAGCCAGATCCTTTTATTTAGCAAAATGTGATTAATAGTTAAATATTATTGTTGAGGGGCACAGACAGGACTCCACACGCACACACATTTTTAAAAAAAAATAATTAAAATTTTAAAAAAATTGCCTCAACAAAAGGGCACTTTGGGCACCCATCAGGAAAGGGGCGGGTGCTCAAGCCCCTTCCGCCCCCCCCTCTGCACGTGCCTGTTGAAAGTTCAGACTTCAAACTATACACCAGTTTGTAAATGTTACTGATCGGCCACTAAAACCAGAGTCATGATAAAAGAACAGACACAGTGATTCTTTCTAAATCGTCACGTTTAGTTTGGGAAAATCATCGTTTTCTAAACTTAACATCTATATTTGTATGTCAAGTTATGAAAATCATTCAGTAAACATGTTCGTGTTTTTTACAGTAAAATATAAGTACTACTAGGATTTTATGTTTTTGTGTGATTTCAGATCAGTTGTGTTACTACAGTATGTCAATGAAAACATGGCTGTAAATTCAGACACAGCTGAAAACACTGAAACCAAACAAGGCAAAACAATTACAGGTAAAATCAAACTGTAGTCAAAGATGTCCAGTTATACCTTCATCTCAGTGCCGATTTCTGACATTTGGTGTAAATTTAAGCAACAATTTAATTATTTCTAATAAAAAACAGTGAAACTGCACACAAACATGAAAACGTGACATCAATCTTATAAAAACATTACGTTTATTAATCAGTGATGTTTGAAAGCCTTTCCAGGTGAGTTTGATCCAGGAGGGTCTGAAGCCAGAGTCTCTGTGCAGAGACTGTAGAAGGACAGAGCAGCAGCAGATCCAGATCCACTGATGATCCTCTGTCAGATCCAGAGGGACACACAGGGATGATGCTGGACTCTACATTGTGTCTGACAGTGGAGCTGTTCTCAGAGCAGTTCACTCTGCAGCACTGACAGTCATCTGCACTTCATTCCTCTGTCAGTCACTGCTGGATGAAGCTCTCCTCTCCACCTCCCAGTAACATGGCCCAGTCAGAGCGTCTCTACACACAAGCTGCTGCTGCTTCAACCTCTCTGGATCATCAGGACACAGCTGCTCCTCTCTCAGCACACACACCGTCCTGTTTACCATCATCACCTCCACCTGCAGAGAGAAGGAGGAAGAGCAGAGGAGATAAACGAGTGTTTCCAGAGATTCCTCCAGGTTCATACGCTTTTTTCAGGGTCAAATTCAAGCACTTTTTAAGCACTTTCAATGTCCCTTTTCAAGCTTTTCCAGCACATATATCTCAATCTCGCAGCCCATGTCACCCCTACTTGCGGTCCACATAATGAAAAATTATTGTTCAAAAAATGATTTAATATGAAGGCAACAGGCAGAGTGTTACAGGCACAGCCCTAAAGCATGTAGCCTCATGGGCAGTGAAGTCCAGCTGTAAGTAAGCTATTAAGACTCGACTGTACGCTGTGTTCGTGTTTTCCTCCGAAACAATAAGTTCCGTTGGAGCCTTTCAACGCCTCTCTCTGTCTCTCGCTAGCAAAGTTGACCCAGACAACAAAGTAAAGCTAGTTTTTGGCTATGAGCCCGACACGAACCCGACGTATTAGCCAGAGGTCCCTTTACTACGGTTCGGAGCTGCGGACCTGTTTTATATACGCGCGGAATAGTTTTCTATACGAGATCGCTGCAAAAAGTGCAGCCTTACCTAATGTCCACCTACTGTTACTCATTTATATTAAGATTTACACATCTAGTTGGCATTGGTATGGCGAGTAACCTTCAGTAATAGTAATAAATCATCTTCCCAACACTGTCAGTGGCTGATAGTGCCCCACAGGCCTCAGTGTGAGCTTGAAGCCATTTATAATGTTTAAGTAGTTTAATGTGTCGGTGCTGATGATAAACACATTTTGAATGAAAGCCGGGGAACTTTGGTAGCACAGAAACAAGTGGCTATTCTTTGTGACCACATGGATCACTCATATTACCATTATTTCACCCAAAGGCACCAAGTTAATACTCAAAAAAGCTGCAGCAATACACACAAATATAAAACAGTACTTGGTGACAACTTTGCTTTTAGCCTTTAACCCTCTGGGCTCCAGGGTGTAACTGGCTGCTTTTGACTACTTTTGAATCATTTTCATAACTTGAAATGCAAATAGAAATTGTACATTTTTTAAAAACTATGCACAAGTTTTGCAAACAACAAAGTTATATGGTACTATTTACCTAAAAATGCAGCCAAGGCTCAGACGTTTTTTATATAACCACTTAAAACTATTTACAGAACAATCAGGTGCTCTGCATCAAATAAGAAGGCACACAAATTATTTATGCAAATAGTTTGTGTCACTATAACACAGAGGAGAACAGCACAGGGATAAACCTGCAGGTCTGACAGCAGGTGTGTCACTCAGCGTTTACACTGCAATCTGCCTTTGGTGGCTTTTTAGCACCAACTGTGACGTTCACTAGTAGAACTGACACACAAAACAAAACAACAGCTACACACTAACTACACAACACAACACACTAACTTGAGACTACAAACACAGTAAACAAATCTCTCACATATCCAAACTCTCTCTCTCTTTCGCTCACTCGCTCTCTCTCTCTTCCCAAACAACCAAATTGCACATGTTGCCGTATCATTTTTGATTGGTCTACATGGTACATTTTTCCACCAATAGGGAAGGAGTGTTTTTTCTTTTTTTCACTCCCAAGCGGAGAGTGTTTGCTAGCGCTGTTCGTAGAAAACACAGTTTTTACTGTTTCTTCCCGCTGTAAACACCACTGTTTTATTCTGTTTTTTACATTAAAAGTCTGGTTTTACGTGGCCTATCAACACAAGTTAAACACTGGTATATAGTTTGAAGTCCGGAATTTCGACCCAAGTTGGAGACTCTGAGTCTGTCAACCCCAGAGGGTTAATCAGAAATCCTTAAGTTGGCTAGTTATGTATCGGGCTAATGTTTAATGTTTAATGCTTTCACTTGAGCAAAGTAACTTATATTACTGCTACTGCTAAGTAATGTTAGCTAAGTTCACAGCATATCCATAAATCTCTATGCCATAAACAGCACTGCCGTATTGCATCACACTCAGTGCATTTCAATCATTTCTCCAGCGAGTCTGGTAGCTAGCAAAATAATAATCATAATTTTTAAAAAATAGCATGTGTAACGTACACGTACTGGAAAATTATTTACTAGGACTCACCTATCATGCGACTGGAGAACGCAAACTCCGCCATTGTCATTTTCCATCAAACACTCATAAAAACAGCAACCTACAGGTATGTTAGCGCACTCATCCCCGACTGTCCGAGGGAGGGGCGGGGTCACACGTTGAAACAGACAGATGTGCAAGGCAGCCCAGGCGGGGAAATTTTGCTTTTACATTTTGCGACTCATTTTATTTCTCTATCTGATAAGAAAACTATTGAATCAGATAGTTATTTGTGGTGCATGAAATACAGTTATACTTTCAAGCACTTTTAAACACCACATCTGAAATTCAAGCACTTTCAAACCTTGAAAAGACAATATTAAAATTCAAGTGTTCTCAAGGATTTCAAGCACCCGTATGAACCCTGCAGAGACTCTTCATCAGCTGTCAGTCAGTGATGCAGCACATGCAGTGTAAAGAGCAGCAGGGACTTCAGTTTCATCGGTTTTATCTGCAGATTTCATTTACCGTAATGTTTGGACCATAAGGCACATTAAGCGAAACAAAACAAAATCAGATAATTCAAACTTTACTCAACTCATTCTTCTTGCTTCCTCGACTTCTGTAACATTGATTCATTAATATTGAATTCTATCACAGCTGCTCTATTCCCATGTTGTTGCAGTATATTAATGACTAACCTCGTATTGTGGATGGATTATCTCAGTTGTTCTCCTGACTGAAGTTTGGTCCGTTTACAGCATCCTGCCATGCGATTGCATTTGTCCCTAACCATCAGGAACCTTCACGTTAACTTTTATCGAGTGGAAAAAAGTTAGCATTCATCCTCCAGCTTCACTGTGTTTATGCTATGCTAACATAGCTGTGTCGCTAGCGATCACGTAGCACATCATTATATACCAGCTAGCCCAACTTCAGTAACCCTACAAACATCACTGCTGTTTAGTTTTCTGTCTTCATTTATGTTGGAAGTGATAGCAGAGCTGTACGTTTGAATGTTTCAGAAATCTCTCAGTCAGAACATGCTATATCATGTTTAGGTGGAAACTAGCGAGCTAACTTCCTGCTAACTGCTAACTCTGTTAAATGTAATAAATTCTGTTTTCATGGATGCCTGGATGTTAAACTTAATTGTTACACCTGGTAAAGCATCAACGCTGATCATTTTATTACAGATGAAAGAATTTAGACAGTTTTTAACTCTCAGTGAAGCAGGCCAAGTTTAGGACCCAGATTACTCCGCGAGGCTCCTGACTACAGCAGCTGTAATGGTGCGACAATCCATCAAGCGGTGCGGCTTCATAGCTTACCAAAGTCGTACTTAAACATTTTTGACAGAGTTTTGAGCGCCGTGTAGCACATAAAATCGGTCCGAGGTCAGTAAGCACAACCAAAATTCATACATAAGGCCCACTGTCGATTTTTAAGAAAATTAAAGGATTTTAAGTGCACCTTATAGTGTGGAAAATATGGTACGTCCGCAACAAACTTGTTCACACTTCATTACTAGAGAAGTTAACCATGTTTAATACAATACCACTGAAGCAACATTGACTGACTACAACCATTTACTGACCTCAGAGTTTCCAGGCTATAGTGTGAATTCTCTACAAGATCAGACAACCGCTTCACATGTAGATCCTGCAGGTTGTTTCCTCTCAGCTCCAGCTCTCGCAGGTGGGTGGGGTTGAATGTCAGAGCTGAGTGCAGATATTCACAGCCAACAGCTGATATAAAGCAGTACTCCAATCTGCATAAAGAAAAGATGAGTTTAGAAAAACGCGGAGGAAAAATAAAGCACAAGTTTATTAAATAACTCTCAACTGAAATCACTTATGTTTATTAGACAAAGTGCTTGAAATCATTCAGTGTTTCATCATCTGTTCAGAGCTGAAGAAGGTTCAGAATGTAGAAGTTTAGAAAATGGAAACTCCAAACAGCTGAAGCCAACAGGAAGCAGCTTCAAACAGGAAACTGTGCAGAGTTTCAGACTATATGTCCTGATGCAGCCAGTTGGATTTTGGAGATTTGAATCTCTGTTCTGTGACTAAGTCCTTGAATCATTTCTTCCAGTTGGTCCAACAAGACAGACTAAGTATTGGACATGTGCTGTGGCTCCATTAGGGGAGCTTCTACATGTGATGCACTGAAGAGAGCTCAAACTGGGCACACAGTGGTTCCAGTCTGGACCAAAGACTCTATACTGGTCTGTGTTTATCTAACCTGTTCAGTGTGCTTCTCATCTTTGCTTATGATCGTGTGGTTTCACTGCTTTTTATTCTTGGATATACTAATGAGTGTCAGAGAAATTAGGATTTGTCTGTTTTTCATGCTCATGGCTGTTTAATTAAGAGTGAATGGTCCACAGTGCGGTTATGGCCCAGTGATTTAGCCAAATTAAAAAAGAGACACTTTCATAACACTAGAAACTGACTTTAATCTTGACGTAGCCCACAGCGTCCCTCTGGTGGAAGCTGTGGGCCAACAGGGACCACTGGTCGCCTGTGGTCAGAAACAGCTGCTATAGTTCAGGCCTAACTCCAAACCAGACGACCCTTTGTCCCTCACCACCTCCTCCTTACTTTCTTTCTGATGTCTTTTAACTTGCATGGTTGCATGGTGCTTTTTTATAATGAATATTTTGTTAGATAATCAGATTTTGACATAATGGGCCTACTCTACATGAAGGCCTACATCTGCAGTTTAATGCCACCACAATGTTTTTATCATGTACATCCACACACAACATGGTGACTGACCTCAGAGTTTCCAGTCTGCAGTATGGACTCTGCAGAAAACCACACAGCTGCTTCACTCCTGAATCCTGCAGCTTGTAATTGTGACACAGGTCCAGATGTTTCAGATGGGAGGGGTTGGACTTCAGAGCTGAGGTCAGATAAACACAGCTGATCCGTGACAAGCTGCAGATGCTCAGCCTAAATAACGAATAAAAGATATGTGTGTTGGATTTTTTACTTGAAATCATTCAGTGTTTTATGATCTGCTGACAGTGTCGATCCAAACAGCTTAAATGTGTTTGTGTGTGCGCATGTTTGTTTCAACCACAGTCCTTTATGTTTCAAGGTTCAAAGAACAGTTTGAAAGAATTTCATATATGTACATATGTATCTGCTGCCCTCTGCAAAAAGGTTTCACAGCATCAGGACCAGGACAGCAAAATCAGAGAAACCCAGAACAGCCCAGCTGCTCCAGCCTTGACTCTTCCTGTGTCTGTAACATCTTTGACCTTCCACTCTTCCAGCCAATCAAAAACAAAGCTGACCGTTCCTTTTTCTTTCTGCTCTCATTTCTGAGGCTCTTCTTCACTGCTCGGACCTTCTGCCCCTGAGTCTGTCTACATGTTTCCATTCAGAAGAGAAGATTTCCTGATTAGCTGTTACCCGTCACTAACCACATGAAGAGCTTCAGCTACATTAACTTCATGAACAAAAGTCAGAGGAGCCACCTTGATTGCAGTTATTATTTCAAATATGAATAAGATTAGTAGAGTATTTACACTGAACAAAATTATAAACACAACACTTTTGTTTTTCCCCCCATTCCTCCCACACAAAAGACCCATTACTCTCAAATATTGTTCACAAATCTGTCTAAATCTGAGTTAGTGAGCACTTCTCCTTTGCCGAGGTAATACATCCCACCTCACAGGTGTGGCCTATCAAGGTGCTGATTAGACAGCATGAATATTGCACAGGTGTGCCTTAAAACTGCCCACAATGAAAGGTCACTCTGAAATGTGTAGGTTGATCACACAGCACAATGCAACAGATGTTGCAGCTTTTGAGGGAGTGTGCAATTGGCATGCTGACTGCAGTAATGTCTACCAGAGCTGTTGCCCACGAAATGAATGTTCATTTCTCTGCCATGAGCCGTCTCCAAAGGTGGTTCAGAGAATTTGGAAGTACCTCCACATCCAGCATGTTCACCTCTATGATTGTCTGAGACCAGCCACCCGGACAGCTGCAGCAACAATCGGTTTGCATAATAGACAGTGTGTGTGGCATCGTATGGGTGAGCAGTTTGCTGACGTCACTGTGGATCGAGTTGCCCATGGTGGCGGTGCAGTTCTGGTATGGCCAGGCGTATGTTATGGACAACAAACACAGGTGTATTTTATTGCTCGCATTTTAAATGCACAGAGATACCGTGACAAGATCCCGAGGCCCATTGTTGTGCCATTCATCCACAACCGTCATGTTGCCGGATGACAATGCACAGCCCCATATTGCAAGGATCTGTACACAATACTTGGAAGTATCGAGCATGTTTGGGATGCTCTGGATCCGGGGTATATGACAGCGTGTTCCAGTTCCTGCCAATATTCTGCAAAATCGCTCAGCTATTGAAGAGGAGTGGACCATCGTTCCACAGCCCACAATCAACAACCTGATCAACTCTATGCAACGGTTTTACACTGTATGAGGCAAATGGTGGCCACACCAGATACTGACTGAACCAAAACCAGAAGAGTGCACAATGAAGATCGTGATTGTGGATCATTATAATACTGCGATCGGCGATCGTGGCTCAAGAGTTGGCAGTTCGTCTTGTAATCGGAAGGTTGCCGGTTCGAGCCCCGGCTCGGACAGTCTCAGTTGTTGTGCCCTTGGGCAAGACAGTTCACCTACCGCCTACTGGTAAAGCCAGAGGGGCCGACGGCGCAATATGGCAGCCTCGCTTCTGTCAGTCTGCCCCAGGGCAGCTGTGGCTACAACTGTAGCTGCCTCCACCAGTGTGTGAGAGTGAATGAATAGTGGAATTGCGCTTTGAGGGTCTCGAAAAGCGCTATATAAATGCAATCCATTATTATTTTATTATTAATGTCTGCAGCCTCTTTAGCATAACTAAAACATAGCGTCTGACCTCAGTGTTTCCAGTCTACAGCAGGGACTCTCCAGGAAACCACACAGCTGCTTCACTCCTAAATCCTGCAGGTTGTTTCCCCTCAGGACCAGATGTTTCACATGGGAGGGGTTGGACTTCATAGCTGAGGCCAGATAATAACAGCTGACCTGTGACAAACTGCACCACTCCAGTCTGTATAAAGAGGAAAAGAAAAAAGCTTATTCGACAGTTTCAGGTTTAAATCATTGAGGGTTTCACTGTTTTTCAGACTATATGATGCAATGTGTCCAACATTAATGTAATTTATTATGAGCCAGACACATATAGCCTAAGTTGCCTAATAATGGCTAGAAAAGGACAACACAGAGGTTCTGGTGATGGCAGCACAATAACAAGCCCTAAGCAAAGATGCCATGGAGACAATCTTCAGCACAGACATGATGTTCAGAAATCTGTCATCTCGTGGACTACTACAATAAAGAACCTGTTGGACATTATGGACAATGCTGGGCATCATCTGCATATGGCCATAAACAACCAGAGGAGTCTGTTCAGTGACAGGTTGCTTCTCCCAAAGTCAAGGACCAACAGACTTAAAAACTCCTTTGTCCCACACACCATCAAACTGTTTAACTCCTCTCTGGAGGGGAGAGGGAGGGGAGACAGGGGGACAAAGGAGGGCGGGAACAATTAATCTGTAGTGCCTATATATATATATATAGATATTCTCTCTCTCTCTCTTTTAACATCCAACGGTGTAATAGACTCACAAAAGTTGAAATGTGCAATTCCCTGGTATTCTTATTCCTGTTTATTCTATTTATCCCTATTGTATAATCTGTATTTATATATGTGTATATGTGTATATATGGTATATTTGGCCCAGTTTGCATTCTCTCTGGTTACCTCAGCTTCCCAGCTGAGTTGACTGGTAACTCTAAATTGTTCATAGGTATGAATTTGAGTGTGAACGGTTCTATGTGTTTCCCTGTGACAGACTGGTGATCTGTCCCGGGTGTACCCCGCCTCTCGCCCTATGGTAGCTGGGATAGGCTCCAGCCCCTCGTGCGAGCCTGACAAGGATAAGTGGAAGAGAATGGATGGATGGATCTATAATTGAGCCATTTGTATATATTAGAGCTATTTCTTATATCTTTCTAAAGTTTGTAATATATTGTATTATTTATTTCAGTTCAGTCTGTTACTGTTATTGCCCTAGAGCAGGGGTCTCAAACTCAAATGAGCCGCGGGCCAGTTCTGGCACCGTCATCTCATTGGAGGCCACTTTAGTGTTCAAGTAGTACAAAAAAAAAAACACGAAAACACCCACTAATATTTCCTAAAATGTAATGTTGTGTTTGTTTTATTTAATTCCAAATATTGTGTAACAAGACAAAATTGCAAACATGAACGTAATTTTTTTCTCACTCTTAACTATCTGAAGCCTTTCAGTTTCAGTTTCATTTGTCATATGCAAGTTAGCACAGAGTCAGCATTGCAATGAAATGTATTTGACGAGCAGCAGACAGTCACTCAGCAGTATAGTACAGTAGTTTCATTGAGCTACCAAATAAACAGCTCTTTCTGGCAGACACGTGGCAGCACTTTTGCTACAATTTTGTTTGTATTTAACAAAATAAAAATGCAGGCATAAGCGTACACATTAGTTTTCGACTGCAAGTGAAAATTGTTTTCTTTCCAAATAAATCTCTCACCGAACTAACACAGCCCTCAACATGTTTGCACTCTCTTGTTACCTCGGCCAGGTCCGCGGCTCTGAACCGTGGTAAGGAGACCTCTGGATAATACTTCGGGTTCTGTGTTGGGCTCGTAGCCGGGGACTAGCTTTACTGTCTGGGTCAACTTTGCTAGCGAGAGACAGAGAGGCATTGAAAGGCTGCTCCAGCAGAACTTTGTTTTGGAGGAAAAGACGAACACAGTGTACAGTCGAGTATTTACAGCTTACTTGCAGCTGGGCTCGTCAGGCACTCTCACGGACGACACCACCCATGAGGCTACAGTCTTAAAGGGCCATGCCTGTAATTCAATTCAATTCAATTCAATTTTATTTATATAGCGCCAAATCACAACAAAAGTCGCCTCAAGGCGCTTTATATTGTACAGTAGATAGCACAATAATAAATACAGAGAAAAGCCCAACAATCATATGACCCCTATGAGCAAGCACTTTGGCGACAGTGGGAAGGAAAACTCCCTTTAACAGGAAGAAACCTCCGGCAGAACCAGGCTCAGGAGGCGGCCATCTGCTGCGACCGGTTGGGGTGAAGAAGGAAAACAGGATAAAGACATGCTGTGGAAGAGAGACAGAGATTAATAACAGATATGATTCGATGCAGAGAGGTCTATTAACACATAGTGAGTGAAGAAGAAACACCCAGTGCATCATGGGGATCCCCCAGCAGCATACACCTATTGCAGCATAACTAAGGGAGGATTCAGGGTCACCTGGTCCAGCCCTAACTATATGCTTTAGCAAAAAGGAAAGTTTTAAGCCTAATCTTGAAAGTAGAGATAGTGTCTGTCTCCTGAATCCAAACTGGAAGCTGGTTCCACAGAAGAGGGGCCTGAAAACTGAAGGCTCTGCCTCCCATTCTACTTTTAAATACTCTAGGAACAACAAGTAGGCCTGCAGAGCGAGAGCGAAGTGCTCTAATGGGGTGATATGGTACTACAAGGTCATTAAGATAAGATGGGGCCTGATTATTTAAGACTTTGTATGTGAGGAGCAGGATTTTGAATTCAATTCTGGATTTAACAGGAAGCCAATGAAGGGAAGCCAAAACAGGAGACACTCTGCCGTTGTATTAAATCATTTTTCGAATAATAATTTTTAAAAAATATTTCTTTACATCAATATGCGGGCCGCAAGTAGAGGTGACGTGGGCTGCAAATGGCCCACGGGCCGCGAGTTTGAGACCCCTGATCTAGAGCGACTGTAACTACATAATTTCTGTAGAGATTAAAAAAGTTGTCTAATTCTTATACAGGAGCTCAACAATGGACTATATGCTGTCTCTATTCCTGTTCACCTTGTACTCCTCAGTACAACTCTGGGTCATTAAGTCTACATACTCAGAACAATCTGATTATTCTGAACAAGTTTAATCTACACCAAATAGGCTTAAGTATTTTTCTACCTACACATTATACATACAGAGTGTTATCTGGCTTGGCAAGCCTGTGGGACTCCAAAGGCAGCTGACAGGTACCATCAGGCCAGGCGGAGTGCAGCTCTGGAAGCGGCTGATGCCAAAACTCAGGTGCAGTAGGAGTTTGGTGAGACCTTGGAACAAGTCTTTTGATCGGTTCTTTTAAAGTACTTTGGTTATTGAGTCTGGCTTCGGGCACCGGAAGTCTACGACCACAGCTACGTTTGGTGGACTCTGTGGAATCCTTTAAAATGCAGGTAAAAGTTTTCTGTTTAAACAAGCCTTCTGTTGAGCAATTTTGCTGTTGTTGTTATTTTTTATTTTTAAATTTTTATTTACATTTATTTACATTGTATTGTCTGTTTTGGTACTTTACGTTTTGTTTATTTTAACCTCTGTGCACAGAGCTTTGTGACTACCTGTCTATGAAAAGCACTTAATAAATAAACGTTACTTACTTATAAAATATTTTGTAAGAGAAAAAACCCAAACAATTTGCAGTGAGAGACACACTGACATTGGCAGGACATCTATGTTGTTCATTAAATGTCAATAAGTTCTTGAGAGTTAAAATGAACTTTTGGGTGTTTTGACTGGTGTGTGATTAATGTTAATTGCTTCTTACCCAGTAAACTGGTAACGACTTTTTACTACAGTAAGATAAAATTCTGTTAAATCCATAGAACTGAAAATTTAAGTTCTCTGGATTTACATATCAGAAAAACGTGGCGTCTAACCTCAGAGTCTGCAGTCCCCCGTGTGGATTCTCCAGAAAACCACACAGCCGCTCCAATCCTGAATCTTGCAGCATGTTAAGACTCAAGTCCAGATGTTTCAGATGGGAGGGGTTGGACTTCAAAGCAGAGGCCAGATAATCACAGCTGATATCTGACAAACTGCATTTCTCCAATCTGAATAAAAATGTAAAAGGTATCAGCTTAACAAATTGACTTCCTGTTTGAAGTCATTCAGTATTGATAATCTGTTCACAGCAGAAAAGTGAGAATATAAAAGGTGATAATGAGTGAACATGTTGCTTCTCCAGCAATAATAGAAATAGTGAGCTTCAATATTTAGTTTCATTTTTTATGATTTCTGAGCGACAATTAGTTTAAATGGCTGAGTGGAGTAAAATTTGAAAAACAAAGCAGAATGCTTTAATGTTTAATTGAATGAGATCAACATCCTCATACTAGCCTGTCACTTCTATTTGGAGCCAAAAGGAAAAACTGTTGTTCAGTCGTTTGGCAAGAGACAACATTTCTGAAAACACTCAAACTTCTTCACATTTGTCTTCAGACACATCCTGAACATTTAGGAACTAAAGAAAGTTTCAAACATAAATCAAAGATCTGAAATATAGAAAAACAACAACAGCTGCAGTCAGTGAACTCACCTCAGAGTCTCCAGTCGACAGTTTGGACTCTTCAGTCCAGCACACAGAAGCTTCACTGCTGAATCCTGCAGCTTGTTTCCACTCATGTCCAGCTCCGTCAGATGGGAGGGGTTGGACTTCAGAGCTGAGGCCACAACTTCATAGTGAGTCTCTGAGAGTCCACACTGAGCCAGTCTGTTATTATAGAAAATATAAAATCTGTGTTATAAAGTCAGACCGAGTGTACATTAATGCAAAACAGCTCAACTTCATGATGCATGTGTGTGGTGGAGCAGCAAGGACAGTTTCTGTTGTTGAGGTCATCTGGAGCAGTTTGGAAGGTTGTGTTTTTGAGTAGCAGAGGCCATTTCTGTTGGTGTAGGCAGTTTGTGTTTATGATTCCAGTGATTCATGGAGCTTGAACCACTCACTATGGCACTAATTATGAGCCTGAGATAGAATAAGGTAACTGCTCTCCACCTCTATACAAACACAGTGGCTGACAGAGAAAGACACAGCAAGTCTCCCACATCCAGATGAAAACAAAATCTTTACCAGCGAGTGAATGTTACATTTAAATACATTCACAACAACACATGATTGAGCCTTCTGTGATTAATAAAATAAATAAATTGATTTCAGCTGTATTTAAAGTGACTTTAAATGGCTGCATTTTCCTGTTATATTATTTAAATGTTATCCAACAATTACGCAAATCTATGTATTTATTGTATTTAATCATCAAAAAACTGAGCCACCACCATCATCTACATCACCCACCCAGGTGTTCTAAGGATCCAATGACAGTAACCCCCTAAGTATGAGTGGCCTCATACTCCTTTTACTGTTTGAAAAAACTGCTGAGCTTTGCTTTCACCATAGGAAAGCTGAATGTAAAACTAAAACAAAAGAAATGTAAAACTAAAACAAAAGAAAATGATTTAGTACTGTCTACGTATTAAAAACAAACCTACCAGTCTACACTGATTTATGGTGTAAATGATCACATCTGGACTCACCGAGCCTTTCTGCAGTTCCTCACAGCTGGAATCAGTCTGTGTCGTCCTTGGTCTGATGTGTTGTATTTCTGCAGGTCCAACTCTTCCAGAACCTCCTCTGACATCTGCAGCATGTGGGCCAGAGCTGAGCAGTGGATCTCAAAGAGTCTCTCCGATCTGTTTTTTGACTTCAAAAATTCTTGGATATCCTGATGTATTGAGAGGTTATTCATTTCTATCAGACAGTAAAAAATGTTGATGCTTCTGTCAGGAGAGATTTTATCACTGTTCATCATCTTCAGGTTGTTGATGACTCTCTGGATGGTTCCTGGGTTTTTCTCTGTCTGACCCAGCAGACCTCCTAAGAGTCTCTGGTTGGATTCCAGACAGAGGCCATGAAGGAAGCAAACAAACAGGTCCAGGTGGCCGGTTTTACTTCTCAGCGATTCTCTCATGGTTTCTGAAAGGAGCTCAATAAGTGATGGGATATTATGCCAGATATCCAGAAAATCCCTCAGCACCTTTGTCTTCCTGCTGGTGAAACAGTGGAACATGTAGACTGCAGCCAGAAACTCCTGAATGCTCAGATGAACAAAGCAGTAGACTGGTTTCTGGAAGATCACACACTCTCTTTTGAAGATCTCTGTACAAACTCCTGAGTACACCGAGGCCTCTGTCACATCCAGACCACACTGCTCCAGGTCTTCTTGGTAGAACATGATGTTTCCTTTCTCCAGATGTTCAAACGCCAGCCTCCCCAGCTTCAGAAGAACTTCCCTGTCAGCCTCCGTCAGCTCCTGTGGACTCGTCTCATGTCCCTCATGGTACTTGTTCTTCTTCCTCTTTGTCTGAACCAGCAGGAAGTGTGAGTACATGTCAGTCAGGGTCTTGGGCAGCTCTCCTCTCTGCTCTGTAGTCAACATGTGCTCCAGAACTGTAGCAGTGATCCAGCAGAAGACTGGGATTCTACACATGATGTGGAGGCTCCTGGATGTCTTCATGTGGGAGATGATTCTGCTGGACAGCTCTTCATCACTGAATCTCCTCCTGAAGTACTCCTCCTTCTGGGCGTCAGTGAAGCCTCGTACTTCTGTTAGCCTGTCGACACATGTAGGAGGGATCTGATTGGCTGCTGCGGGTCGGGAAGTTATCCAGACGAGAGCCGAGGGAAGCAGATTCCCCTGGATGAGGTTTGTCAGCAGCTGGCTGACTGATGACTTCTGTGTGACATCAGACAGCAGCTTCCTGTTGGTGAAATCCAATGAAAGTCTGCTTTCATCCAGGCCGTCAAAGATGAACAAAAGCTGAGAGACAGCCAGCTTCTCTGCTGTGACCTTCTGTAATGTTGGATGGAAAACATGGAGCAGCTGCAGAAGACTGTACTGCTCATCTCTGATCAGGTTCAGCTCCCTGAATGAAAGCAGAACCACCACACTGACATGTTGGTTCTCCAAGCCCTCTGCCCAGTCCAGAGTGAACTTCTGCACTGAGAAGGTTTTTCCAACACCAGCCACGCCGTTGGTCAGAACCACTCTGATGGGTCTCTGTTGGTCAGGGAAGGCTTTAAAGATGTCCTGGCACCTGATTGGAGCGTCATGGAGGGCGTCCATCTTGGAAGCTGTCTCCAGCTGCCTCACTTCATGTTGGGTATGAACCTCTTCACTCTGTCCCTCTGTGATGTAGAGCTCAGTGTAGATCCTGTTGAGGAGGGTTCTACTTCCTGTTTCATCACTCACACATCTCCTCCTCAGACTGATCTTATGTTCATCTAAAACCTCCTGCAGACCAACATCTGCTGAAAAACAAGAAAAATAATGACACTAAAAAGGCGAGACCTGTGCCTAAAGATATATTGAGTGTGCGCGGGGAATGCCTTGTATAGGCACCGGTCCTTGAGATCTTCAACTCCCACTCTAGCAGAGCTTTGACAGCATTCCTAGGGAGACGGGGGAAATGAGTTCAGATAGAGTATGTTCAGCACCTCCATTGCCGAAACCGCTGCTCAGAGCTTTGAGCACATGGTGGTTGGTGCCTGATGTGGTGGTAACTCCCAAACCAGATGTCCTATTGGGCTCGGTTAGCCTGTGAGACTTCTGAGGCAGCTGACAGGTACCAACAGGCCAAGCGGAATGCAGCAATCGCAAACCACTGGACCAGTTCTTTACCCTTTCAAGCACACTTGAGGGTGCATGTGAGTTTTCCCAACCAGTATACGTGTATTTTATGGAAGGCATAAACACGATTTCCCTAAGTGGAGAACTCTTGTTCACAAGTAAGTGGAGTGGGAGATTGATGCTGTGTATTGATTGACTGTACCAGCCTGTCTTGGTGAAGAGAGAGCTGAGTGTAAAACAAAGCTCTATTTACCAGTTGAGCTACGTTTCTACACTCACCTATGGTAGTCAGCAGTGAACTAAAGAACAAGTTTGTTAATACAAGTGGCAGAAATGAGTTTTCTCAGAAGGGTGGCAGGCTTCTCCCTTACTGATAGGGTGAGGAGTTCAACCGTCTTGGAGAAGCTCAGGGTAGAGCCGCTGCTCCTCCACATCAAAAGGAGCCAGTTGAGGTGGTTCGGGCATCTGACAAGGATGCCTCCTGGGTGAGTTGTCCTGGCCATGTCCAACTGGGAGGAGGCCCCGGGTCAGACCCAGGACATACTGGAGAGATTATATCTCTTGGCTATGTAGGAATACCTCGGTGTTCCCCCAGACAAGCTGGGGGAGGCGGATGCATCTTTCAAAAATTATGGATTTGATCAACTGGTCCCTCAATGAAGGGAGGGAGAGAGCCCAATTGTCCTGAAGAGACGTTTGCTGCTGGATACTCGATGGTCAGTTGTGTTGTGTTCCTGGCGACACTCTCGATGGAGGACATTGAATGACATCTACCTATTCTGAACCATGATAACAGAGTTCTGGCTGATCGGAGCTGGCTCAGACCTGGGTTATCAAAGAACAAAGGAAGCAACTACAGCTGTTCAAACCCCCACAAGGGCTGCCGACATGACTGACGATGAGCGAGCTGTGAGTACTCATGCCTCTTCAGCGGGAAATTGATAGACCTGCTGACCAGTGATGGACATTAGATCCGCTTTAAAATTGGATGCAGGTTGTTTACACTAACCCAAACAACCACCACCTTCATTAATGCAGCTACCCCTTGGGCGCCAGCCAGAAGGCCATAAGGTTGAGGCTGGCTGGAACAGCAATTCTCCCAGTTAACGAGGCTGTGTTTTGACTCTCTGACCATATCCTTCAAGGCCACCTGCGTTGGCTGGAGGACTGTTGAATTTTGCCTAACTAGGTGAAAAGACCCTGTCTTCCCAATTTGATGTTTGTGCAATGTATGTATGGTCGGAAGGGGGTTAAATTTTCACTGCAGGTAACATGTATGTGTAACATTGCATGTGACAAATAAAGGCTTGATTGATTGATTGATTGATTGATTGATTGATTGATTGATTGATTGATTGATTGATTGATTGATTGATTGATTGATTGGCCTTAGGGAAGGCCAATCAATCAAGGCCAATCTGCTTAGGCTGCTGCAACTGCCACCCGGCCCCAGAGGGATGGATTTATGAATAGAAAGAAAACACAACAAGAAGTCCAGTTTTCAGAAACGAGTCCATCAGCAGACAGATGTTCAGTCTTACTTTGTACACAGCTGCTCTGACTGGCTGTCTGCAGTCCAGCTGTGGTTCTGGATCTTTCTCCACACTGGGGACAGGAGGAGTCTCCTGATGAAGCAGACTGGTCCCAGTATGAGGAGATGCACTGTCTGCAGAACCAGTGTCCACAGCTGGTAGAGACTGGATCCTTCAGGACGTCCTGACACAAAGCACAGCAGGACAGCTGCTCCTTCATCTTCTTCTCTCTGTAAACATATTTCATCATCAATAAAACTTTTGCTGACTGTTAGTGAAAGAAGATCCAGATCTGATGACACTTTGCAGAATCTGTGATGGTCATAGAGTCGGTAAAAGTGAAGTTACTTTCTGTGGTGATGCTAGCTTTTATTTTTTAACACTAATGAACTGCTTTTCCTGTCTGCCTGGCTTATTAAACAGTGGTCTGCCTGCAGTTTCATATGAAATGCAACACTTCACAGTAAAAGCCTTTCTCAGAGACAGCTGCCTATGTCGTTCATTGTTTTATAGCCACCTTGTGCAGCTTAGCTTGGCATAGTCTAAGGAGCTTGGAAAGAAAAGCGTCTGGACTTCTTTAGGTTGCTTGAAGAAGTTTCACCTCTCATCCGAGAAGCTTCTTCAGTTTTGGGGAGATACTCCCACTGGGTTTAAATCTGGGACTCTCCATCATTTGACCCTTAGAACTGAAGAAGCTTTGAGTCTTTCAGATCACTGTGGAGAGATGTGGTCCACATTAACAGCCTGTTTAAGGTCACACCACAACATCAATCCCAGTTAAGCCCAGTTTCTTGAGATCGTGGCATGATATGCCTCTTTTTGAGGTTTTGTAGCTTAGTTTACTTTGTCAAACAGGTTCCATTTCAGTAATTTTTTGATTCAGCAGATTGTAAAATTAAACTCTTTCTCATTCGTTCACACAGAGCCAGGTAGATTTGGACAGGTTCCCACGTAATAAATAAAATTATTTTAAAAATTTTCTTTTAATTCATGTTAATCGTGTCAAACGTGATGATCTGAAACGTTTGACAAAAATGCAAAAAAGTAAATGTAAGATTATAAAAAAAGATGGAGAGGAAGAAAATCAGGACAAGGACAAAAACTTTTTCGCAGCACTGCATAACTGTGGTTAAAAGTTCACATACACTCATTATAAGCATGAAGATGTACAGACGTCTGTAATGATTTATATACTGGAGTTTCTCTGATCCACACAGAGTCACAGGTGTGCACACAGCCCAGGAGCCCCTGACTGTATGAAAATAAATTATACTTGTTGTTGTTGTTTTTCTGTGTTGCTTGTTGCAAATACATTTTATTAAGAAAACAAACAAACATAGATCAGTTCAATTCTCTTACCCAGGACTGAGGTCTGCAGACTCTCCTCTGCCCTCCTCTTCCTCCATCATCTTCTTCTGGAGTCCAGCCAGTCTGAGAGGTCCACCACAAACACACAGCTGCTGTGAAGCTTCCTCCTCATTCAAACTACCGACTTAATAACAGCAGATAGTGTTTTATGACAATTATTGATCCTTTATAAAATATCTATGGTAGATGATCTCAAACTTTTGTTTACAAGTGTTGCAGTTTGTTCCAGCACCTTCAGTTAATGAATAATGAAATGTGATGGCAGTTTAAATCAAAATATTTGGAGGAACAAGTGACAAAGATCTATAAAGATCATGAGACAAGGAAGCAATGCCTGGAGATACCAGGAAATCATTAATATAAATTTCACTGATCATTTCTACTCCTTCAGTAAATGATTTAAACCTGATGACAGTCAGAACTCTGACTTTGAGCTCAGCACAGCTGTTGGTCAGATGGTCCTGATGTTTCCGGGAAGAATCATCCTGGTTCCTCATGAACTTTGACCCATTTTCACTCTCATACTAACACTCGTCACATCATCCAGCACTTCCTCCTTTAAATCAGCCCGACCAGTTTAAACACGTCCCGGCCAGGATCCACAGCAGCTGAACACATGAAGCACATTCATTGCCTTCAGACTGAATCGTGCCACCATTCTGGACTCTGCTGAGCAGGCACAGGTGTGAGGAAACATGCAGGTACAGGTGGTTACACTCACCCTGTCTCAGCTGTCTCCAAACAGACCCTGAGCTCTGTTACTTCCTGTTTTCATGTATCTCAGTCATGTTTGCTCCTCCCCTCTCATTTACAGGAAGTCTCTCCCTCTCTTTGCTTGAACAGGAAGGATTTCAGTGTTTTTGATCAGCCTATCAATGCTTTACTTAATCTTTCAGTTTAAATGTGGAAAATAAAATAAAGCTTTCTTTCAGAGACTCACAGGAAACGGGAATCCAGCTGAGCAGGACGTCCTGCAGGGTTACCTGTGTGCCCTCAGAGGTTCAGTCAGAGACTCGTGGGAAACAGTTTGTTAACCAAACCTTTGTTCCAGAGCGCCGGCTCGGTGACACTCGCTGAGTTTGTTCCTGTGAGATGAGGGACAGTCCTGTCTTCTGTTCCACACTTCCCGGGGTAAATGACTCTGTGAAGCTAACCTGCTGGCTGACGGCAAACTCCGCCCCTCGCTGCACCTAAACAACCTGACATTCACTTTCGTTTCCTCATTCCTCAGCCTGTCAGCCTTCTCTGCACTCAGTGTGGCCTCCACGACCGCAGCAGTGATTAAAACACCTGTGTGAACTTGTTATTCTTATTAATGCGAATATTTGTTATTAAGTCAAGACACACACACACAGACCTTTAGTCAAGTCCATTTTAATTAAAATTATTATCTTATGGGATTTTAAACAGAGGTTTAGCCAAAGTGATTTACATACGCACTTATTTGATGATTACAACTAGGGTCGGGTATCATCACCGATTTCTATAATCGATTTGATTCAATTCAATTTTGACTCAGACAGAAATATTATAATTCTGATCATTTATCAGTACATTTTTAAAATATATTACACATAGATATAAAATATCCACATTTGATATCTATGTGTACAAACAAAGCTGAGGCTGAGGATCAAACAGAAAAACATGAAGCAGATTTACCTGTTCGGGCTTTTTATAGCAGATAGCCCTAAAATGAATCTGCAGTCAAACAAAAACTGAAGAAAACCATGAATCAACATGTGAACATGAGCTGATGCTGCTGAAGTCAAGCAAAGTTACAGAGGTTTGATTACAGACACAGCTGAGAGTTTGTAATTTGGTATAAATAAAAAAAGTATAAATTTCTTTGGTATCGAACAGCAGAAATGAGACTTTGTTTTAGGTTATTTAAAAACAAACAAACAAACAAAAACAGAGGCCAACAGCACTGAACACAACAGTAGACTGCTGCGTAATAACCAAGAGAATAATGCTGAAAACAGAGATTTGAGATAGTGTACTTCAAGAACAGTTTCCTGAGAGAGAGAGAGAGAGAGAGAGAGAGAGAGAGAGACAGATGTGCAGGAAGTGTGATTTTATTGTGGTGGAAGCGAAACAGCCAAAGTCAGAGGGAATTCATGACGATGTTTATGTGAAGCGTAGTTTGGATCTTCTTTTGCTGCTGGTTCAGTCAAATTTGGTTGGAGTGACGAAACCTGCAGCTTCAGAATCTGTGAGCTGTCGGCTGTATGCGCCGCTGGGTGAACGATCCACGCTTTGTGTTTACGTCTTCGTGTGGATTCCGTTTGTTTGCTCTCATTTACTGTTTTAGCTGTTAGAATGTTGTTAAAATGGTTTGTGAGCGTTAACCTGAGATTCTGGCATTTCTGGTAAAATACATTTATATTTAAATATCAATCTAGGATTTAATGAATCGATATTGTGTTATTCAAGCTAAAATTTATTTTTTAAACCCACCCCCTAATTACAAGCACAAAACTCACAGCAGACAAAGTGACAATAATAACTTCATTTTAAAAAAGAATTGTTTTTTTTATAAAAACATGAAGCTCACAGCCAACACCACAGGGATGATAATTAAACTCTAACAACGAACAAACAGTCAACTAAATATTAAATATATAACTTAGCAGCCGACGAGCAGCTGTATCTGAGATTTCTCAGGTGGCCGAGCTAAACCAGTGCAAACATTAACAACTTTTATTCCCTGACGAAAACAAGATGATAACAAAAACCAAAACTAGGATGAAATGTACTGATACTTTTGTCAGTGTGTATAAAAATGAGATGATAATGCTGTGAAGAGATGAGGTCCAATCAGAACCAACGAAGCTGTGGAGAGTCAAAAAGAGGGCAGGTGTCTCTGTGCATCTTTCTGGCTGTCAGCTGCATCCAGCTTTATCTCCTGCAAAGATCAACACAGACAACAGCCATCATCATCATCTTTAGGTACATCAAGCTCTGGGATATACTGCATACATAATAATATACATGTAACACAGTGTTGCTGAAATCAGCAGTGACTCACTCCACTCTAAAGTCTGGAGTCTCCACAAGATCAGACAGCTGCTTCACATCTAAATCCTGCAGGTTGTTGTACTTCAGGTCCAGCTCTCTGAGATGGGAGGGGTTGGACTTCAGAGCTGAAGCCAGAGAAGTGCAGCTGATGTGCGACAAGCTGCAGCTCCTTAAACTGTAAAAACATGCAAGTTTATTTATCAGCGTTTCAAACACCTGAAGCTAACATGCAGCTTTAAACAGTGAAAAAGACCTCGCATTAATACGGCCGACAACATGCTACTGCCTCTAAAACACCCTTACGTCAGCACTCATGCAGACTAATTACATGTCAGGAGAAAAGCTAGTGCTAGAGCACAGAGCCTACATACTTCATGCAGGACAACGTCATTATTTTCAGTCTGTCTACTTTAAGATAAAGCTGGAAGGCTATAAAAGTGTAAGGACATATTTATCTCTGAATATTTCAGTCAGTACAGTTTTTATGGATAAAAATCACAAATCATGAGACAATCTTACAACTGTTACTCTGAGAAGTGTCTACGATTGGATGAAAATCACTGAAAACAACAGATTTTACAGTGAAGACTCTCAGTGGGGTCAGTGTAACAATCATATCTGCAACTGTCACATATTAATTTCAGCAACAACTCAAATGTGATGTCTGACCTCAGTTTCTCCAGCTTACAGCAGGGACGCTCCAGAAACCCACACAGATGTTTCACTCCTGCATCCTGCACATTGTTGTTACTCAGCTCCAGATGTTTCAGAGGGGAGGGGTTGGACGTCAGCGCTGATGCTAGATATGCACAGCTGATCTCTGACAAACCGCAGAGACTGAAACTGAAGGGATTCGAAAATATGAAGTGAATTAAAAAGGACAAACTGTCTGCTCCCCCAACCAAACTCTCTGTATCTCATTAATGTGGTCATCTGATTAATCTACTACCTTAGCTGATATTCAACCCACAGTCAACTTTCACTCACAATATTGTCGGACAGAAACATGACAGACTCTGACCTGAGTGTCTCCAGATTACAGTCTGGACTCTGCAGAAATCCACACAGCATCTTCACTCCTGAGTCCTGCAGGTTCATGTTATAGTTCAGGTCCAACTCTGTCAGATGGGAGGGGTTGGACTTCAGAGCTGAGACCAGATGATCACAGCTGGTTTCTGATAAACTGCATGAATCTAATCTGAAAAAAAAAAAGAATAAAACGCAACAGAAGTTATTTTACTTCCATGAAGCAAAAGCGTACACAATGAATGTCTCTGTGAGTGCTGCGAGTTTCATTTATACACTTCTCCCAAAGTCATCCTGGGAAAAGATATGTGTGTGACGCTCTTACACTCACACATGAGTCTAACTGTGCTCTGGATAACAAAGACCAGAGGAGCCACAACAAGGCCCGAGAGGACAGAGACAGAGGGACACATTCCTTCAGCTCACTGTAGAGAGTGCTGTATAACTTTAATTTAAAACAAAAAACTGGGACATACCTAAATGATCAACCTACAGATGATGCTGATAACAGAAAACATCTGTAAAAAAAAAAACAAAACCAAAAAACCAAAAAAACCAAAAATGGATTCTAGTAAAAAAAACAACCTGCACAGATAAAAATGATCCAAAGTGTTTAAATCCTCCTTCAGTGTAAAGATGGATAAAAGTCCTAAATCACACTGTGAAGCCAGAGTGATACAGACTGAAGACAGCTGCAGGAAAAACAGGGGAAACAGAAAGGAAATCCTTCTCTGATAATATCCTTGGATTTCAAAGTTTAAAAGCATTCATACGGGGTTAAGGAAGGATTCTGATACTGATTCTGAATACAAATCCATCCATGACCCTCTACTCATGAATTTCAATCTCAGTGGCAGCAGGCTAAGTAAGGGATCCTCTTTCCAGTTCCTCCTGGAGGATCCCAAAGCGTTCCCTGCTTAGATGAGATAAAGCTCCCCAGTAGGTTCTGGGGTCTCCTCCTCTCTGCCTGAAAACAACCTCCAGGAGGCGTCTTAACCAGAGGCCCAGAGCGTTTGAATCTCTGTACTCTATATATCTATATATGACTCCTTCGATACGAAGGAGGAGCAGTTCTACTCTGAGATCCGTCTGGATGTCGAAGGCCCTCATCTCATGTCCAAGCTCAGCAACATTATGGTGAAATCTGGCCGCTTGTATTCATGACCTTCCTCTTTCAGGTATTACCCAGATCTCATGACTACAGGTGAGGGTTGGAAAGTAAATGTACCGGGAAAATGAAGGCATCATCTTTCAGTTCTGCTCTTTTCACCACATGAATCCAATATAACACCAGCATTATGACTGACGCTGCACCGACTCATGCTCGGCCTTAGCTGGGTCAGCCTCTCTCTTCCAAGTGTTCCATCATTTTCTAGCAGAGAACCAGACGCTACAAGGTGACGCTCTAATGACACAACCATAATATTTGAAAAGAACAGAGGAGTTAAACTCCCACAATCCCTTCATGGTCAGGATGGAATCTGCACTGCACTCACCTAATCTAAGGTTTTTAATGTGATGATATTTACACTCCCATCAAAGCCACTCGGATCACCAGAGTCCAAACATCAGAATACGATGATAAAAACCCAAATGAGGAAGGTCTCTACTAGAGCCGCAGCTGTGGAACATTTAAGTCATCTTGATTTCTATCAATTATTCCGTTGATTCGTGGAGTGACTGGATAAGAAATGTGTTTCTCATTAATGAGCAAACATTCAAAGGAGAAAAAACAGGCTTTTCACGTTGGTTTCCATTCTGCAAGTTTTTCTGTTGCTGAAAACAGACGTTATGATGGCGTAGATGTTAATTAACCTAACATCCCTCAGGTTAGTGAATCAGAGTCTTACTGGCCCATCTACATTTTTATTGGCTTGTTAAAAAGGATTTCTTCTTTATTTTTAAACATTGATGCAATTTAATTAACACAATATTTTATATTAATAAAAAAAAAATAACATTTTCATGCGGCCTGTCCTTGAACCTCGGGTCCTCTACCAGAGGCCTGGGAGCTTGAGGGTCCTGCGCAGTATCTTAGCTGTTCCCAGGACTGCGCTCTTCTGGACAGAGATCTCCGATGTTGTTCCCGGGATCTGCTGGAGCCACTCGCCTAGCTTGGGAGTCACCGCACCGAGTGCTCCGATTACCACGGGGACCACCGTTACCTTCACCCTCCACATCCTCTCCAGCTCTTCTCTGAGCCCTTGGTATTTCTCCAGCTTCTCGTGTTCCTTCTTCCTGATGTTGCTGTCATTCGGAACCGCTACATCGATCACTACAGCCGTCTTCTTCTGTTTGTCTACCACCACTATGTCCGGTTGGTTAGCCACCACCATTTTGTCCGTCTGTATCTGGAAGTCCCACAGGATCTTAGCTCGGTCACTTTTTATTCCCGTTGCTCATAAATATGTTTCTATTGCAGGTCTGTTTTTAATCACAAATGTTATTATATTATTATTATTATAAATAATTAACCCAGCCTGCCCCAGCCCCTACAGTTAGTCCTACAGTCACATGTAAATATAGCTATTAAATCTTATGTGAGTGTGTACTACGCTAGTGCTGTGCATTATAAGAACAGGGGAAGCCTAATGGTAGGGGACCAGGGGGTAACCCACCAACCACACACAACCCCACCTTCCACAATCACACTCCACAGAGGAGGCCTTAGCCCACCACAGCCCCTCGAGGAGGAAAAGCAGCCCCAGAGGACCCACCCAGGGATACCCAGGTGGAAACCACTGGGAGTTACTATTAGGTCACAGGCAAAAGGTACAACTACAGTGAGGTGGGGTCATAAAAGAGGAGGTGGAACCAAGTCCACCAAAAACACGGCTGGGCCCCGTACATGCTAACTGTACAGAAGCCGGCTTGCATGAGGCAAAAGCAACTACAGTCAGTCCACCCCAACCTGAAGAAGGGCCAGCACCCCCACCACGAAATGCCAGCTCGAGCAGCTCAAGCCTCAACAAAATCCACATGTTTCTCATACTGACCTCAGAGTCTGTAGTTTACAGTGAGGCCTTTCCAGATAACCGCACAGATCCTTAATGTCAGACTCCTGCTGGTGATTTCCACTCAGGTGCAGCTCTACCAGATGGGAGGGGTTAGTCTTTAAAGCAGAGGTCAAAGCAGCACAGCTCACCTCTGACAGCCTGCAGCCTTTAAGTCTAAATAAAAACATTAGAAACAAACAAATTTTAATCATATTCAAAAAGTGAACTGATTATAAATGTTTATTTAATAAATATCACAGCTCAAATCAGTAAACTGACCTCAGAATCCTAAGTTGACAGTTTGGACTCTTCAGTCCCGTGGACAGCTTTGCGCCTGAATCCTGCAGGTTGTTAAAGCTCATGTCCAGCTCTGTCAGGTGGGAGGGGTTGGACTTCAGAGCTGAGGCCACAACTTCACAGTGAGTCTCTGAGAGTCCACAAGAACTCAGTCTGTGAACAGAAAATAAAATGTGGGTTATAAAACAGATGCGAAGCATCCAAACAGAAAACAGAGTGATGTCATAATCTGATGAACATCTGTTTTGGAGGAACAGTGTCTCGTTTCACTGTGTACTGTACCACTGCACATGGCTGAAATGAAAATAAAGACACTTGACTTGAAAAATAGTATATTGAGAACTCATGGAGAAGGAAACATCTGCATTAAAAGGACTTTATGATGCTGGAAGGTCTTTGAGACAAATAGGATTAAGGATTTAGTAAAACACGGCAGATATTGGATGATTGTGTGGGCTTCCATTTCTTCAAACTGTGTGGGCAATCTCTTCTGGACTGAAACTGAGTAGTCATGAGTTCATGCAATGAGACGATGACCCCAAGCATTCTTCAAGTCTGTACAAAGATTAGCTGACCAAGAGAAAGCAATCTGGAGTGTTGGAATTGATACGATGGCCAAAGTACAGATTTGATTCCAACTGAACAGATCTGGGATTTAGTGGATTCAAAGATAGGCTACACAAAAGTTTCATCCAAAGCAAGTCTCTGGGATCAGCTAGAAACAATCTGGAACTCAACGAGAAAAGAGACGGTAAAGATGTTTGATTTCTGCTGCACCACATTTAGTAAACGTTGAACTTCCGTTATTATAACATAACTAAGATTCTAAGAAATCTTAATTCTTGATTCAAAAACTCAAATGTTGCAGGAAAAGCACAAACAGAATGGAAAAGTAAGATCCTGGCTCCGACTGTGAAGTCATGCATTGTGCAGGTTAGCTGGGCGTGTTGTAAGGATGGAAAAAGGAGATACCTCCCATGCGTTCATCACACTGCAGTGCATGGTGCTCATTACCCACTCCTGACTGAATTACATCATGATGCCATCATAGAACAGAATTATCACATCGTAGGTGTAAAACAAAAATATCTAACTTCTACTGTACAATTTCAAATTCTCTCCAAGTGACACTTCTCCATGTTGGTGCAGAGCCCACAATATGGTGGGAGAGGGATTACAGCCTGCAAATATACTGGGTATGTTTCTACACTAATCAATGATGTTAATGATCACATCTGGACTCACCCAGCCTTTCTGCAGTAAATCACAGCTGGAATCAGTCTCAGTCGTCCCTCCTCTGATGTGTTGTACTTCTGCAGGTCCAACTCATCCAGAACCTCCTCTGACATCTGCAGCATGAAGGCCAGAGCTGAGCAGTGGATCTCAGAGAGTCTCTCTGATTTGTTCTCTGACTTCAGGAACTCTTGGATCTCCTGATGTACTGAGAGGTCGTTCATCTCCATCAGACAGTGGAAGATGTTGATGCTTCTGTCAGGAGAGATTTTATCACTGTTCATCTTCTTCAGGCTCTTAATGACTCTCTGGATGGTTCCTGGACTGTTCTCTGTCTGACCCAGCAGACCTCCTAAGAGTCTCTGGTTGGACTCCAGACAGAGGCCATGAAGGAAGCGAACAAACAGGTCCAGGTGGCCATTTTTACTCCTGAAGGATCTCAACATACTTTTTGACAGAAACTCATGAAGCGATGTGATGTCATTCCAGATATCCAGAAAATCCCTCAGCACCTTTGTCTTCCTGTTGGTGAAACAGTGGAACATGTAGACTGCAGCCAGAAACTCCTGAATGCTCAGATGAACAAAGCAGTAGACTGGTTTCTGGAAGATCACACACTCTCTTTTGAAGATCTCTGTACAAACTCCTGAGTACACCGAGGCCTCTGTCACGTCCAGACCACACTGCTCCAGGTCTTCTTGGTAGAACATGATGTTTCCTTTCTCCAGATGTTCAAACGCCAGCCTCCCCAGCTTCAGAAGAACTTCCCTGTCAGCCTCCGTCAGCTCCTGTGGACTCGTCTCATGTCCCTCATGGTACTTGTTCTTCTTCCTCTTTGTCTGAACCAGCAGGAAGTGTGAGTACATGTCAGTCAGGGTCTTGGGCAGCTCTCCTCTCTGCTCTGTAGTCAACATGTGCTCCAGAACTGTAGCAGTGATCCAGCAGAAGACTGGGATTCTACACATGATGTGGAGGCTCCTGGATGTCTTCATGTGGGAGATGATTCTGCTGGACAGCTCTTCATCACTGAATCTCCTCCTGAAGTACTCCTCCTTCTGGGCGTCAGTGAAGCCTCGTACTTCTGTTAGCCTGTCAACACACATGTAGGAGGGATCTGATTGGCTGCTGCAGGTCGGGAAGTTATCCAGACGAGAGCCGAGGGAAGCAGATTCCCCTGGATGAGGTTTGTCAGCAGCTGGCTGACTGATGACTTCTGTGTGACATCAGACAGCAGCTTCCTGTTGGTGAAATCCAATGAAAGTCTGCTTTCATCCAGGCCGTCAAAGATGAACAAAAGCTGAGAGACAGCCAGCTTCTCTGCTGTGACCTTCTGTAATGTTGGATGGAAAACATGGAGCAGCTCCAGAAGACTGTACTGCTCATCTCTGATCAGGTTCAGCTCCCTGAATGAAAGCAGAACCACCACACTGACATGTTGGTTCTCCAAGCCCTCTGCCCAGTCCAGAGTGAACTTCTGCACTGAGAAGGTTTTTCCAACACCAGCCACGCCGTTGGTCAGAACCACTCTGATGGGTCTCTGTTGGTCAGGGAAGGCTTTAAAGATGTCCTGGCACCTGATTGGAGCGTCATGGAGGGCGTCCATCTTGGAAGCTGTCTCCAGCTGCCTCACCTCATGTTGGGTATGAACCTCTTCACTCTGTCCCTCTGTGATGTAGAGCTCAGTGTAGATGGTGTTGAGGAGGGTTCTACTTCCTGTTTCATCACTTCCTTCAGTCACACGTTCACATCTCCTCCTCAGACTGATCTTATGTTCATCTAAAACCTCCTGCAGACCAACATCTGCTGAAAGAAAGAAAAACAGAAAGAAAACTCTTCAGTGTCTGAACAACAACAAGAAGTCCAGTTTTCAGAAACGAGTCCATCAGCAGACAGATGTTCAGTCTTACTTTGTACACAGCTGCTCTGACTGGCTGTCTGCAGTCCAGCTCTGCTTCTGGATCTTTCTCCACACTGGGGACAGGAGGAGTCTCCTGATGAAGCAGACTGGTCCCAGTATGAGGAGATGCACTGTCTGCAGAACCAGTGTCCACAGCTGGTAGAGACTGGATCCTTCAGGACGTCCTGACACAAAGCACAGCAGGACAGCTGCTCCTCCTCACAAACACCACTCCTCTTCCTCTTCCTCCCTCTGTGAACACATTTCTTTATCAGTAAAATCATTGACTGTCAGTGACAAACATCCAAATGTGATGACACTGTGCAGAAGCTCTGATGGTCACAGAGAAAAGTCAAAGTGGAGAAACTGGTGTTTGAAAAAGTGTTTTTCTGTCCAGCTGTTTTATTAAATATAGTTATCTGCCCGTCTCAGGTAAACCAGGGCCATCACAGGCGACCCCGCACACCACCTGATTGACCTGGTCAGTGTCTCAGGTCAATCAGGTCTCACACCTCCAGACTCAGTCCCTGCCTACCCACCAATATGAGCCATGGGCTAAGTGAGCCTCATCACTCAGGCTCTATTCAGACCAAGTCCTTTCACTCCTCCAAGCACTCTGGATTCTCTAACTTGTGCCTTTCTGTTGTCTGGTTTCATTCTCCCCTCACACACAGACAGTTTAAAGGTCGCACTCACGGATAAATTCTGTGATAAAAGTCGTGTAAATGATTCACTGAACAAGACTCCATCAGGTCATCTGCAGCAGAAACTGCTTCTTACTTTGAGGGTTCAGGATCACTGCTGAAACATGGAGGTTGTTCATGAGACCAGTCACTCCTCATGGACAGATAGCATGTTACTGGAGACTGTGACCTCTGACCTCTGCAAACACACACACGTTTTCATTTGTATCACTCTGACAACAACAACATATTGGGGTAACAGTCAAACGACCTCCTGCAGTAAAGTGAAATTAATAAAAGTCTGAATAAAAATCTGCACTGTTTGTCCACACGAGTATTTTCCCACTGTTCTGGGTGACGCTACACAAGGAGGCCTCCCGATTTTCCCAGTTACAGCAAACACCACACACTCAGGCTTCACCTGTGACCTGAGGACCTTACCTGATTCTGGTTCCTGCAGCTGGTGAGTTAATACATATGCATACATACTGTTTGCCTGATGTGTGTCTGGTTTGGTGACATGTGTAAGTGTGCCTGACATTTCAAAGTAAAAGTATTTAGTAGTCAGTGTGAACACACAGCTACACTAACAGGATCTGTTACCCAGCGCACTCTTACTTTGGAGGTTCAGGGTCACTGCTGAAACATGGAGGCTCTTCTTGGGACCACCTGCTCCTCTCTGCGCCCTCCTCCTCTTCCTCCATCACCGTCTTCACTTCACTCTGAGAGGAGAGAGTAAAGTGATCCTAAGCTATCAGCTCTGTACCCACGGGCAGGGGCGGACTGGGCATCTGTGGATTCTGGAGAATCACAGAACGGCCGGTACTCCAGGAAGGCCGGCCCACCATTCTCCACGCATGCTTTCAACACCTGTTTTTTCTCTCTTTCACACTTCAGTACTCTAGGGGGCAGCACTACATCTCTAAGTTGGATACCAGCTGCATTGGCTGTGGCTGCCAGGCAAGAAGAAGAAGAAGTGGAGTAGGAGGCAAAGACGGTGGAAAGAAACCATGCAAAACGCGGCTGCAAGTAAAAAAAGGAAAGAAAAGAGTGGGGCTGAGAAGGCAAGAGAAAAGAAATTGCGGGCATTAGATGCTGAAGCCTCTAAATGTCACAGACTAACCGACATATTTAGCAGCACAGCCAGGTACAGGTACCTCCTTATTCTGCCTGTGACACAGGTAACATGTGAGAGAAGTTTCTCTGTTCTCAAACACATAAAAAGTAGAATAAGAAGCACCCAGTCACCTGGAAGCATTCAGGCTTATGACTACAGAGAAAGACATCCTCATGTCCCTCGACAATGACTTGGTCATAGACAGAGTTGCAGAAAAAAGTGACCTGTTGAAGAAAATACTTAGATAGATATAGATATAATTTTATTTCGAACATGCAAATATAATTGAAATAACAACAGAAAAAAAACAAAAAACCCAAAGAAAACAAAACTTAAAAATCATCAAGTTTTCATGTACATATCTTTGTCTACAGAATGCGTGTGCTCGAAAAGGAGTAGGATGAGTTTACCCTTTTCTTGTTCCTACCCCCTTATTTCAAATTTCATTGCTTGCAAATCCAACATTATTTGATCATATATGGTTAACTATGTACAAGTCTAACACATGAACATACACAAATAAAACCATTTTCAGCACGTAAACCAGAACAACAACAAACTACATTTTTACATAAACTAATCACCCTGTCTATAACACCCACTTAATCTCTGAGCTTATTTTATATCTGTGACAAACACCTTAATGAACACTTAAGGTTGGGTTACTCAGGCCTTGTGATTTATCATAACTCATACGCCTTGAGGCGACTTTTGTTGTGATTTGGCGCTATATAAATAAAACTGAATTGAATTGAATACAGTACTATACTATACTACTACTACTACTATACTATGTGTTTTGTGTTTCAGATAACTGTTTTGTATTGGTTCAGCCAGAGGGACTGCAGTATGTTGAGACTAGGGCTGCCACAAACGATTATTTGATAGTCGACTAGTCACCGATTATTTTTGCGATTAGTCGACTAATCAGATCATCATCCATTGGACGTACAACGTACAGCTGATTGCACCAGCAGCATCTGCTCTTATATAACTATCATTAGCTTACAGCTTTAAGTGTTTAAGGTATGTGCTAACTAAAAATAAAGACAAGATGATAGTTTATTAAATTTTAATGACATTTGCAGATTGTTTTGGTGGAGTTTAATAAACGCAGCCGTCTGCTCCTTGCTATCTAAAATATAACAGGACACCGGAGTATGTTCTGGAGCATCTCACACTTCTGATAATCAGTCGTCTGCTTGACGTTTATTCAGCTGTGTAAAAACTGTAACTTTAATCTCAGCCAACCCGATTTACTCAGGAACAATTAAAATACTAAAAAAAGCAAAACAATAACATTTTAAGTTATCTAAGTGACTCATATATCATGTTTAACCTGAGTAGCGAAAGACGGCGGTGGGTTTGAAAACGATTTGCCGGGAGTCCGGTGTTCTCACCGGCTCTAGTGAGCCTTGCCCCCGGTTAGCTATCGAGCTGGTGGGTAACAGACGTCTCCGAAAACGTCGGAGCGCTTTTGAAAATATGTGGTGTCTTGATAAACTGAGCAGATATTTGAGGTTTACACAGCTACATTCTCGCATGAAAATATGTTAAACGTTTATTTTGTGACCCAGAAAGATTAATAAGAGTAATATTAAAACTAACTAGCTGCCGCCATTGTTGGAAACTGAGCTGGGCCGCGCTATGAATTCTGGGACACAGCTTCTTCTTCTTCTTCGGGATTTATTCCTACTTATTCCTGCGTCTTTTGTGATCTTACAAAGCTTCAAATGATGCGTCGACTATTAAAATCAGTCTTCGACGATTTTAATAGTCGACGTAATCGTGACTAGTTGACTAAGCGTGGCAGCCCTAGTTGAGACCTCCATTTCTATGTGAGTCTTCAAGTTAATCTAGAGCAGGGGTCTCAAACTCAAATGAGCCGCGGGCCACTTCTGGCACCGTCATCTCATTGGAGGCCACTTTAGTGTTCAAGTAGTACAAAAAACAAACAAGAAAACACCCACTAATATTTCCTAAAATGTAATGTTGTGTTTGTTTTATTTAATTTAATTATTTAAATCTTAACTATCTGAAGCCTTTCAGTTTCAGTTTCATTTGTCATATGCAAGTTAGCACAGAGTCAGCATTGCAATGAAATGTATTTGACGAGCAGCAGACAGTCACTCAGCAGTATAGTACAGTAGTTTCATTGAGCTACCAAATAAACAGCTCTTTCTGGCAGACACGTGGCAGCACTTTTGCTACAATTTTGTTTGTGTTTAACAAAATAAAAATGCAGACATAAGCGTACACATTAGTTTTCGACTGCAAGTGAAAATTGTTTTCTTTCCAAATAAATCTCTCACCGAACTAACACAGCCCTCAACATGTTTGCACTCTCTTGTTACCTCGGCCAGGTCCGCGGCTCTGAACCGTGGTAAGGAGACCTCTGGATAATACTTCGGGTTCTGTGTTGGGCTCGTAGCCGGGAACTAGCTTTACTGTCTGGGTCAACCTTGCTAGCGAGAGACAGAGAGGCATTGAAAGGCTGCTCCAGCAGAACTTTGTTTTGGAGGAAAAGACGAACACAGCGTACAGTCGAGTCTTAATAGCTTACTTACAAATGGGCTCGTCAGGCACTCTTCTTGGCTGCAGTGGTTATTATTATATTTACATGCTTCCAGCTCCCGTTTCTGCTCGGTGACAACTCGTGCTTATCTCCTTTTTCTCCCTCCCTCACGCTCACACACACACAGCGGGAGGGGCGGTCCCACACGTTTTCCCTGCTGCAAGGACTACACCGCCCATGAGGCTACAGTCTTAAAGGGCCATGCCTGTAACACTCTGCCGTCGTATTAAATAATTTTTCGTATAATAGTTTTAAAAAAATATTTCTTCACATCAGTATGCGGGCCGCAAGTAGAGGTGGCGTGTGCCGCAAATGGCCCGCGGGCCACGAGTTTGAGACCCCTGATCTAGAATAATATACTTCTAATACAACATCTAGTCAACATCAGCACTGTTGCTATAATTTTGATGGTTTGATAGCATAAACCATAATTAAAGTCTTGTAACACTCATGCCGAGCATTATTGTTGCCGAGTTTCTGCATGCCAATTACTTTGGACCGGGCTCAGGCAAAGTCCAGGTCTGTTTTTTAGTCCCAGTCCGTCCCTGCCCACGGGTATTGACCCTGACTCTTCCCTCCACGGCCCACGGAGACCATGGAATGATAATTATGCTGTAACAATGCGCGTAATTAAATTTTGCGGGCGTAGACCTCGACAGCCGCGCTCACAAAGAAGCCCTCGTGCACGCGCGTCTGCTTTGCTTTACACTAGTGATATGCGATACCACTGATTTTCTTTCCGATCTGATACCAAGTAATATTCAGGGTGGTATCGACGATACTGATCCGATACCGATACTTTGTACAAAAACTTATTTTTTTTTATTGAATCTCAAATTATAGCGTGATAATGATTACAGGACATCAGATTACTTGTTCTTATCACTTAATAATGCAGAGTTCATCATATAGAAATAAAAAAAACTGAAGTTGTGCTATTTGAACACGTTGCCTGCCTGCAGCACTAAAGGACTCCGTGAGAGACGTCTGTCTCGCCCTAGCAGCACCTGTCCCTGTCCTTCTCTTTAGTTCGTCTCAACATACGCTCGTCATATTCTGTGATATGATTTACTCTGAGGTGTTTGACAAGGTTAGTGATGTCGCCACAACCATACATAACCCTCCCGATTTTTCTGGGAGAATCCCGAATTTCAGTGCCCCTCCCTAAAATCTCCCGGAGCCACCATTCTCCCGAATTTCTCCCGATTTTCCACCCGGACAACAAAATTGAAAAACCATATCGCAGAATTCATAGCGCGGCCCAGCCAATTCCAGTTTCCAACAATGGCGGCAACGACTTAGTTTTAATATTACTCTTATTTCTCTTTCTGGGTCGCAAAAAAACTTTTAACATACTTTCAGGTGAGAATGTAGCTGTGTAAACGTCAAATATCTGAGCCAACCAACACATCGTCTTCAAACCCCCGCAGTCTTTCACTACTCGGGTTAAACATGATATATAAGTCACTTTGATAACTTCAAAATGTTGCTTGGCTTTTTCAGTGTTTTATTTGTTCGTGAGTAAATCAGTTTGGCTGAGATTAAAGTTATTAGATTAGATTAAATTAAATTTAACTATATTAATCCCTCGGGAGGGTTCCTCCGGGGTTTTCACACAGCTGAATAAACATCAAACAGAAAATGATTAAACAGAAGTGTGAGACGGTCGAGAGTTTACACCAGCGCCCGGTTATATTTTAAACAGCAAGGAGCAGACGGCAGAGTTTCACTCCACTGAGGGAGCTCATGAGTACCCGGCGTTCTTTAGACCGCGAAGGCTGGGTCCTCAGGTGGAAGCAGCCTCTGAATTTGGACACCCCCGCTGTTTCCGGGCCGGCCAGTAATAACGGTGACATTTAACGTATTTTATCCAGATAAATAAACCCTGTAAAATGTGTTTACCCCCCCCACCCCAACAGCCCTTTTGAATGTCTCCCTAGTATGGCCACAACACCTCACTCTTGGAGCACTTTTTTGCCACATGTATCGCAAACCACGTCTCAGGTGTTTGTGGAGGTAAAATAAGTCCGCATATGACTCCAATTACGCTCAGCCCAGGGGCGGATCTAGAAGGGTGGCATGGGGTGGCAAGTGCCACCCCAGTTTTGCATATGACAGTGTTGTTTATTAAAATAAGATAGCATTAACAGTTTGAGCGTAGTTACAGTCAACAGTGAATATAAATGCTAAAACTGAATATATTGCATAGTGTCCCCCCCTCCACCATTAACAAATGGTTCAGCCCATAGCAGGACGGCTTTTTTCTTGTTTTCAGTAGCAAGCGATGTTTATTATTGTGCCAGAGCACATTTTGAACAACACCATGGGAATTACGGATTTTACACAGGTGGTTGGATGTTACACTCTGGAAATGGAAGGAAGGTGAATGTTATTAACCCTGTGGGGTCCACGGACACGCTGCACCTCCAAATCACATGACTGATGTAAGCTGACAAAGCAACAAGCTGCAGCCACGCTGAGTCTCTATTTCAGCCCACATTGAAAGTTCGGATTTCAAAGTTTTTAAATTTTAATTACAGGCCAGTAAATACAGAGTTATGATAATATATATAAGCCACGCTTTTTACTAAATACTGTCGTCACGTTTGTGTGTGTGTGTGTTTAAGCGTTTTCTAAGGACAGCGTGAAAAAAGTAAAGAAAGGGAAAAAGCCACCTCTTTCCTATCGGTGGAAAAATGCACCATGTCGACCAATTCAAAAAAGTCAACATGTGGGATTTGGTTGTTTAGGAAGAGGGGAGAGTTTTGGGAGTGACGGTAACGGCAGCGAGACAGAGCGAGTGGGAGAGAGAGAGAGAGAGTTTTTAGATGTGGGAGATTTGTGACGTTTAGTGTGGAGTGTATAGTTAGTGTGTTGTGCTGTCTTGTGTAGTTGTTCTGTTGTGTAGTCATTGTTTTGTTTTGTGTGTCAGTGAGGGCACTAATGAATGTCACTAAGGCACATTTGTAAACACTGTCACTAAGTAGAAAACCAGCGGAGTGATACACCTGCTGTTGTCAGGCCTGCAGGTTTGTCCCTGTGCTGCTCTCCTCTGTGTTTTGGTGGACAAACATCATTTGTGAGGCATCTTATTGCGACACCTGATTGTTCTCTCATTTTAGTTATAGTAATATTTTTAAATGGTTGTACAAAATGAAAAAAAAAAAACAACGGCAGGTGTATTGGCTGCATTTTTAGATAAATAGTTGTATATGTTTACAAAATGTACATTTTATATTTACTCAACATATCTATGGGTTGTTTTACGGTAAAAAATACTGCTAAGATTTTAAGTTATTTGTGTGATTTCAGATCAGTAATACTAATGCAGTATGTCAGTGACAAAAACAACTAAATTCAGTTGAGCTGAAAAGATCCCAAACAAGGCAGGGTGAAAAAATAAAATGAAACAATTTGAGGGTGAAATACAAACGTAAACTCAAAAGGAGTCAAAAATGGCCAGTTGTATTTCAGACCTCAGAGGGTTCATCCAACAAATCATGAAAAATTAGGTTTAAATTTTTGTTCATGACAGTGCAGATTTCTGACATTTTGTGTAATTTAAGCTGTAACAATGTGATTGTTTTCTAACAAAAAACAGTGAAACTTAAGTTAGACTTGTGTTTGTAAATGAACCGCCCCATGTTGTGTAGCTTTCTGGATTTTATACTTATTGGGCTCCATATTTATTTATTATACAGGCTATACAGTACATAACATCAAAACTCACATGTTTTATGTAACTAAAGTGTGTAATTATGTGGGCTACAGACAATAATTAAGTTATAGACTATATTTATATGAAAAACATGTATACTTACTGCATTTGAATTATTTTAACCATATGTAACCACCTGCATATGTGTTTGGGGGGAAAAAAGGCTTTAATTTTGCCACCCCATTTGATTTCTTTGCCACCCTCATGCCACCCTAAGAAAATTTCTCTAGAACCGCCCCTGGCTCAGCCATTGTTGTGAGTGCGCACGCCAGCGGCTGCGAGACCTTTATACAGCCGTATTTCGCACATGACTATGAAAGGCGGAAGAGGAAGTAGTTCCTTTGAATGTAGACAATGTGAATGTTATAGTTTCTTTCCACTGTGTTTCTGTTAATGATAAACTACAAATTTACCCTAAATTACTAAAATATCGATATTTTAATGTGAGAATCGATTCTAGAACATAAATGATTGGTATCGGAGGAATCGATATTTCAAGATCGATCCGCACACCACTACTTTACACGCGCTACTGCAGCGTCACGCTCCCTGCGCTCGGAGAGGAATCCCGCTCGTGTAAATAAAATTACTTTTGACAGTTTGGAGGCGGAGCCCAAAGGTCCTAATGTGATTGGTCACTTTGATGGACACTTCGGGTTCCTGCCTTAAACCGAGTTGTATTTACTTTAAATGTGAAAAATAAAGTTCGCTGAATGAATTATTAACAGTGATTGTTCGCTGTGCGGTGACAGCTGTCACTGCGTTACTTAATGTTAATAATTCTAAAGAGTCTGAAGCCTCTGCACTGACGTGCGCGCGGCTGCCGAGTTCTGCGCGCGCCAAACTTAGTTGCGCATGTGAAATGACTTGCTCTGATTATTTTCGTGCTCGCGCATTTGTCATGACATAAATATCAATGAAGTAGATACTCTTACAGCAGGTCAGTTTGGGGTCACCATCAGCCTCTGCGTCGGATCCACGTCCTTCTAATGTGTCCGCAGTCTGAACTTACCGCCAACAGGTCACGTGATCGGGCTTTCTCTTCTTCCTCTTTGGAATAAGGTCGGGAGGTGGGCGTGCTACTGCTCCCCTCCGGTAAGCAGAATAAATGCTGACAGTAACGGAGACACCGATCTAAACGTTTCCATCTTTGTCTCGACGAGGACGCAGATCCGGCTAAAGTGGTTTTATTGATGTTTGCGTCTTCTCTCATTAATCGAAGGTTCATCTGAGAGAAAAACTGATGTTTAGCTCTGTGACATAAAAGTAGACCAGAAGCTTAGGGACCATTTAAAGCCAAACATCCACAAAAGGCTCTGAAACAAGTCCTAAGCCGACATACAAAAGACTGCGTCTGGGCTGAGTTTTACTTTGAAAGGCTCAGGCCGGAAGCATCGTTCGTGTAGCTTGATGCTAACAGGTGGAAAATGTCGGCGTGTGTCGGGGTGCTGAAGCGCCGTCTCGGGGCTCTCTGTCCGGCTGGTTTCGCGTCGCCGCTGCAGCCGCTGAGATGCCCGGGGGGCGGACGGTGGGAGTCCAGCACGCAGACAGGTACGGCCCTGCTGCTAAAGCCAGCTGGCTAATATTAGCCGAACAGTCCGGTTATCCGGTGACAGGACCGATCGGCTTATCGGTAACAAACAGCTGCTCACATGATCAAACCATGCAGCCGTGCACACAGGTAAATGAGCCTGCATGTTCTGAAGCGTGTTACACTAAAAGGACTTCTGAACTTTGACCTGCTGTTGGTCAAAGTCTGCTACGGTGTGTGAAGCTGTCGCAGAGCAGCTCCACTTCCGGTGATTGCAACAAACAGACCTCCCAGTCAAGCGGGAACGTTGAAATAATAAACACACAGAACGATTTAAACGGTGATCCAAATATTTTCTAATTAAGGTGTGCAATCATTTACAATAACCCATAATTGTGCTTTTAATACACTAACCAGCCACTTTATTAGGTACACTTTAGCTACTCATTAAGGCCAATATCTAATCAGCCAATCGCAACGCAGCATTTCGGTGCATCATGATGAAGAGCAGATTTAGGGAACTTTGAGTGATTCAGAAACCGCTGCTCAGCTTAGATCTCCACACAGACATCCCTGAGCTCACATCCAGCAAGCAGCAGCAGCTCTGGCAGGAAGTGACCTGCTGAGGTCAGAGGTCAGAGGAGTGTCACTCCTGTGAGTACGAACAGGAAACTGAGGCTGCAGCTCACACAGACTCACAGACAGCAGAAGATGGAGAAAGGTTTCCTGCTGTGCTCGGCTCAGAGTTTAAAGCCTGGATCCGTCCTGCCTGTGTCAGTGCTCAGCCTGCTGCTGCTGCTGTGATGCTGTGGGGGAGTCTGTCAGCACCACCTGAGCGTCAGTGCTGCTGCTGCTGACCTCATCCATCCTCTATGACCTCAGCACACCTTCAGCAGGAAAACAAAGCTCCGTGTGTCAGAGCTCAGATGGTCTCAGGCTGGTTTCCTGAACATGACGATGAGTTCACTGCACTCAGACGGACTTCACAGTCACAGATCTCAGTCCAGCAGAGCAGCTTTGGGCTGTGGAGGATAATGATGCCATGGTGATGCCATGGTGATCTCATGTTCATGTAGGGCTGCTCGATTATGGCAAAAATGATAATCACGATTATTTTCACTGAAATTGAGATCTCGATTATTTGACGATATTTATTTAACAATAACAATGTATTGAATAATGGCTTTAAAGATGTCAAAAAATAATATAAAATAGTGTGCAAATACTGATAACAGTGCAAATGTTTGCAATATAAAAAATAAATGAAAAATGTAAACATCTATGTTTAGTGAACTGCATAATACTAGTTGTTCACTGTGTTATTTGAGCAGTGGTCTTTGGCGAGTGAAAACGTTACCGCGTTTGTTATCTCCTTGTGTCTCTGGGAGCTGGTGGGATATTTAGTCGCGTTGTACAGGGTAGCGTGAATGGAGGTCTGTGAGGATGAAGCAGGTGTTGTCGAGAGTTTTTCTCTATGTTCCTTCATTGTTTGATCGTCACTTTGTGAGCGGTCTTCAAATGATTGAATAAATTTGTAGTGTTGCTCTGTGGTGCAGCTACGACACCGTAGCAAAGTTTCCACACTATGTCTACTTGATCCACGTCTGACTGCGTGAACCGTAATGTTCCCACACCACTGAAGTCGTTTTACCTCTTTTCAACCAGCGGCATTCTTTCTTCAGCAGCCATTATCCTCTCCTCTCCAAATAACTTCTGCTTACCTTTCCGAGCTTCCCTCGGGTCCTCTTAATTGTTGTGACGCGTGTTCGAAACGCAGAGAGGTGCGCTCGATTTACCACAGGGAGCAGCGCGAGAGTAAAGCACGAGGGAGGTGCTAATAATCGACTCAGTTATTTTTAATGATCGTTGGAAGCCCAGATCGTAATCGAGATTAAAATTCGATTAATTGAGCAGCCCTATGTTAACGTGGACTAAAATCTAAGCAAGGTTTTCACCCTGTTGCATCTGTGACATGAGGAATTAAAGAAGCTCAGAACATGAACCAGAGAAGATGTGCAGGACGCAGAGGAGTCTAATCCTCCTGCTTTATACTTCTGCTGCTGGGTCTGAAAACCCAGCAGCTGTCAGGCTGATCTGTGCTTTCACTTCACACTCAGAGTGAGTCCGGCCCACGGGTGTGCCGCCTCCGGCCCACAGATATTTAACAAAGCTCCAACACAGAGTTTCAGCTGTTCTCATCTGAAGCAGGAACACTGTCTTCCTGTCAGGAACACCAAAGCTGACTCTCCTTCTCTTTGGGATTCCGTCTGAATTTCAGGTGAAACCCTTCGGCCACTAGAGGGCGTCAGAGTCCTGGACCTGACCAGGTGAGTGTGAGCGCTGCAGTTACACTCTGAGTTGTTGGCAGTGTGGAGGCTCAGCGCTAACGTGGATGTTCATGTTTGCAGAGTTCTGGCTGGGCCCTTCGCCTCCATGATCCTGGGAGACCTCGGAGCCCAGGTGATCAAAGTGGAGAGACCAGGTGAGTGCTGGGCCTCATTCCTGCCCCGCTGTGAGCAAAGCATTGTGGGACAGTGTTTGTGCGTTTTGTTGAACAGGTGCAGGTGACGACACCAGAGCCTGGGGTCCTCCATTTGTGGCGTCAGAGAGCGCCTACTTCCTCAGCGTCAACCGGAACAAGAAGGTCAGTGTGTGAGCGCCGAGTCGGCACAAACACATTCATTAGAAACAGTTTAAGCATCAGCAGGACTCTGACAGGGTTCAGTCTGCAAACTGTAAAGTTTTCAGCTGTAAACAGATCAAACATGTCAAACGTCAGCCTCCATCGCTCACCTCACGCTGATGCTTCATCCGTGTTTGGGATCATTTGGGATGAACTGTGATTTCAGAGCATCGCCGTGGACCTGAAACATCCCAGAGGAGCACAGATCGTCCAGCAGGTACGACACAGTGACCAGGTTTGTGTTTCTGCCTCAGCCTGTTCCACTCTCTTGTTGTGTGTCAGCTCGCAGGAGTGTGTGACGTGCTGCTGGAAAACTACGTGCCGGGGAAACTCCGTCAGATGGGTTTGGGATACGAGCAGCTGAGCGGACTCAACCCTCGGCTCATCTACTGCTCCATAACAGGTAACAGTTTTTAACAGGCTTACATGTGTTTCCAGGTGTGTCTGAGGCACCTATAAAGGGGGGAAATCGCAGATGGGGTGGCCAGAGTGGAAAAATAGAGCTGATAGGCTCCACCCACTCAAGTCACATGACTGAAGGACTGTGGAACGTCCAGTATTGATGGATTTAGGAGCTGTGGAAACACACCTCCACCTCCTGCAGTTCTCCCTCTGAGCCACTAGATGGGGTCAGACTCCACAGTATGAACAGACTTCCTGCCGGAGCGCTCTGCTTCCTGTCTGCAGGCTGTGATGTTACAGCACAGGAGAGGTGGAGGTGTGCTCTGCAGAGAAGAGAAGCAAGACAGAGCAGAGGTGGTGAAGGTGGAGGAGTTTAAATACCTGCGGTCAACCAGCCACAGAGAGCAGGCAGGGTGGAGTGGGTGGAGACGAGTGTGACAGAAGGACAGCTCAGAGTCAGAGAGGTGGAGGTGATCTGAGCACGTGCAGAGGGGGGAGGGTGGAGGATGGAGATGGAGCTGCTCAGAGGAAGTTCATGGATGTCTCCAAACAGAAATCTGTATGTCACTCTTCCACAGGGTGACTCTTCCTCTCCACACGAGCGCTGCTGAGGTTTACTCCACTCCTCGGGTGGAGTAAAGAACTGTGATCCTGCAGGGTGGAGCGAGGAGTTGGGCAGAGTGCCGTTAAAACCCATCCGTCAGGAGAGCTGATGGAAAATATGTTGAGAACAAACGAGCGACATAAACGATGAAAGAGTTTCATTCTCTCTGCTCCGCCTCCTTTCTTCTTCTCCTGCCTTTATTCTGTTTTCTTTCCATTTCCTGTTTGTGTCCTTTGCCCTCATTCTCTGTGTCGCTCTCACTGCTCCAGCCCCTCCCGTCCTTTATTGAGGAGAAATGAACTACATTACCCAAGAGGCCTCATTAAGCTGCAGCAGCTGGATGCAGTGGGCAGATTTACGGCCTGGTTGCATCCTGAGCTGTCGGAGCGACGTCCTGGACGTTTGTCCCGCAGAGCAAAGAGCAGCAGCAGGTTTAAGTTCTGGTGTCACTTCCACAGGAAGAACGGGTCCACAGAGTGTGGATCTTCCATGTGGTTCATCAGCTTGTTAACATTTAAACAGGCTGTTCATAAAACATGGACATAAAACCTGCATGTTGTTTAATGTCCAGCAGGGGGCGACTCGTAAAACGAAGCCTGACTGTACAGAAGTTTATGGGAAAAAGAGTTTACTGTTCACCTGATCTGAGGTCAGCAGACGCTCCTGATGAGTTCACGGTCTGAGTCGCTGGATTCAGATCTGATCGAATGAAAAATGAAGCTCGTTTGGGAAAATTGATCCCACCAGAGACAAGGACAGTTAGATGTTTAGATGTGTACGTACGACGTGCACGAAGCCTCACACTGACATCGTTCTCCTGCAGATGTTTGCTCAGCAAGCCTCAGAGGTCACGGCTGTTTCTCAGGCTGTCTGTGGGCTGCTTATCATTTTCAAGCCTTTGTGGGATTTTTCTTTGTTTCCCGATATAAATCGAGCTTTGAGCTCAGACTGTTTAGGAAATCCATCTTGTTGTTTAGTCACAGCTGCAGACTCATCAGCTGGAATGTGGTTTTCCTGGAAGAGGAGACGCCGAGAGGACGATGGTTTGATTCCCCGCTGTGTTTTCACTCAGGTCAGAGAGAAACCAGCCCACTGGCACCGAGGCAGTAATGTGTGTGTGTGTGTGTGTGTGTGTGTGTGTGTGTGTGTGTGTGCGCTCAGGATACGGACAGACCGGTCCTCACGCTCAGAGTCCGGGGTACGACTCCATCGCCTCGGCAGTGTCAGGGATGATGCACATCACCGGGCCCGAGGTCAGACTCAGACCGCACACGCTCAGTAACGTCCTGATCCTGCTGAGTATGAACATGTTTCCATGTCTTTACAAATGAAACACTCGTGATGTTAACGTCAGACTCTGACCTGATGTCTGGCTTCACTTTACAGAACTTTGAGGCGCGGCTGTAGAAATATCAGCACGCAGGAAGTGCAGAAAGTCAACTTCAAATTAAAATGTTAAACATTTTCTTGGCTCGTCATCGTAGCTGAGAATGAAACACTGTGAAACAGTCTTTAGGATGCAGATATTTCAGACAGCGTCATGAACGATGTGTCCACAAATCCCTGACGTGGATGTTACTGTCCAGTCTGAACAGGAAACCCAGTTTGTTCTGGCTTTCAAAATAAAAGCCAGGCACATGTTACTTATGGTCATGAACAGATGAAGAATGTTGAAGCAGTTTAGAGTTTCTTTGATTTACTAGTTACTGAATGAAACGTTATGTCCTCACAGTTAGGTTTTGACTCAGCCCTCATTTCTCTGTTTCCTTCCAAGCAGCCAGACCTTCTTGTATTGTTTAAGTGGCTCCAGCTTCCTGAAGCTCTTTCCGAGTTCTTCTGTAAACATTGGCTGCTTTATCTCTCACCTTCAGTCCTGTCCTTGTACCCGAGCATTTTCCTCGAGGGACGAGCCAGTGTTGTGCACAGAACAGACACCAGGTTTAAATGTGACCTTTAGGCTCTTTGTTCCCACACATATCACTTGATCCTGTTTCTTTAGCAGAGTGAGGCCTGCAGACCTGCAGCAGGTGAGTCTGAGTGTCCGGTCCTAAAGAAAGAGGCACAGATAGAAACAAACATGCTCACACCAAATGTTCAGCTTCAGGCTTGTGCAGACGCAGCTTTCCTTTTTTACTGTGTTTGTACTTTCATACATATAATAATGAGACTGTGCACAGATTTCCTTAGTATATGAAATGACGGGTGGCTCAAGACTTTTGCACAGGATTAATCTGGAATGAGTCCTTGTAAATGTCAGCACTGACTCTGACACGTTTACAGCACATCAGCTTTCTGGATCAGGCAGCCACGATGGCTCTCAGTCCCTGTCATCTCCCATAATCCTCTGTTTCTGCTGGCAGGGCGGCGACCCGGTGCGTCCGGGAGTCGCCATGACGGACTTGGCGACGGGGCTGTATGCGCACGGAGCTGTCATGGCCGCCCTGCTGCAACGGCAGAAGACGGGCAGAGGAGTTCACATCGACTGCAACCTGTTGTCATCACAGGTAAAACCACCTGACGATGAGCCAATCAGCTCTCAGTATTCTCCACAGGTGCTGATATGAATGCAGTGTAAGGGCTCTCCGTGTTAGAGACGTACAGGTGGGGGCGCTGTGACGCTCACCTGGCAGCTGAAACCCGCTCAGGTGACACTTCAGGAAGCTCAGTCAGAGCCTCAGGACACATCAGCTGAGCAGACGCGCTGCTCTTACCTGCAGCAGGTACAGCGCTGTGTTCAGGGTCAGCTGGTAAATGAAAGCGCTGAGGCTGATTGATCGATGGAGTGTTTGTGACGGTGCAGATAAGCAGACGTGTCACTGCGGCGGTGTGTGGAGCAGGAAGGTGGAGGTATTTAAACAAGCCCGTGATTTATCCTGAGAAGTCGAGCAGTTTAAACAGACGCGTCAGTGTTTCTCTGACTGTTTAAATAAAGCGAGCGATTCTTAATCCTGCAACCACCCGGACTCGGAGACGGATGGGATCCCGCCTCCTGCTTGGACCCGCACTGTTCGAGCCTCCCGGGGTGCGTTTGATTTGCAGTGTCAGGACGCGCTGCTTGTCTGACAGTGTTGCTTTTAAAGGCATGTTTTATGTTTTCTGCATTCTCATTTTTCACCTCTCTGGCTGGGAAAGGCGCTGCGATACGACCGAGTTCAGCTCGTTTCAGGACTTTATGATCCTCCAGAGAGAAACTTAGTCTGCAGTTTAGAAAGTTTAGAAACACAACACGAAGAAACAGCTGCTTCGGCCTGAAAACGCTGAAGCGCAGCTCAGCGGGGTCGTCTTTCAGAGTGATGGAGAACAATAGATGGACAGAAAGGGACAGATGATGGGACGACATATGGATAAAAGTTAAACTGTGTCTCGCTGAGTTTTGGTCCAGCATGCGGGACCAGAGCAGCGTCCGTGCTCCTCAGCTCCAACCTGCCAAGAAGATTTATAAACGTCACCAACAAACACCAACCAGCAGCCAACACGGCTCATACCGGAGGCATCGCCCAGGTCTGAGCTCAGCGAGACTGAAGCCGACCTCCACGCTGCAGATGGACTATCATCAGCCAATCATCACTCATGATGGGACTCAGCTTTTCTTACTTGTTCCTCAAAGGTCGTTTTGCTGATGTGGACTGAAGTAGTTGTTAAATAGATCCTGAACTCCAACCTTTAAATGTAACCTATGAACAGAAATGTTACCTGAAGTCTGGATTCACGATGAAGGATGAGAGTGACATAGATTGATGTGTCGATAAAATATGACTGCATACACCAATCTGTAGCACGCCTCCTGTGATTGGTTAACAAAGCCGTGAGGTTCTGATCCTTGCGGTCGAGTCTTGGGGCTGCTACAAATAAAATACCCACAATCCCCCTCTCTGCATTCCTGTCTGAAGTGCTGCGACCACAGGCACGCCGGCCGCAGCGCGAACAATGAGCGCGCACAGCGCTCTGATCCGAGTCCGTGTGGAGCGTTTGAGCGTCGGGGGGATGGAATCGCTGCGAGCTGCCTGCGGGTCCCACAAAGCTTCAGGCACCAGAGAGTCAAACAGTCTGAAGCTCAGCTTGAAGCAGTCGTGGTGTGTCAGAGGAAATCAGTGTCATGCAGAAGAATAGTTTGATAAGAAGGTAAGAACCTGACCCGGGGCAGGGGGGCGGGGTCATCCTTGAAGCTTCGTCTGTAGAAGAACAACAGAAACCGTCCATGAGCGTCTCTGTTTGAGTCAGGTGATCGTGATGTGGTTGAAGTGCAGATTCTTTCATTCAAGTTGATGAAGGAAAATATTGAAGTGACCCTTCAGGTGTCTGTGAGCAGCACGCACACCTTTCCTCACAGCATCATGTGACTCGCTGAGGCAGGTGTGTCGGTGAAGACGTTGGAGAAGCTTTAACCTCATTGTTACCTGCTGGTGAAATGAAGGTGAGCAGGTCCACAGAGACTGTGACACTGCTGTGGAGCGTCACAGTGATTATGAAACAGTGGAATAAATGGAGAGAAAATAATTGTTTTGTCTTGTGTTATAAATTTATGACCCTGACTAACTGTGATGTTTCCAGACTCGGTTACTGTGTTAAACTCTGCAGCGCTGCTTCATCATCATGTTTGTAAGTGTGATCCATGATGTGAGCTGTGCCTTTATCACACTGCTGATATTTGCAGCAGCTGCAGGGGGAGGTTGGGTGTACACACTGAGGAGAGATCAGCTGTTAGCGTCCGTGTGACCGAGCTCAGGTGTAACTGCCGCCTCTCTCTCTCTCAGGTTTCCTGTCTCAGCCATATTGCTGCTAACTACCTGAATGCAAGGAAGGAGGCGAGGCGCTGGGGGACGGCCCACGAGAGCATCGTACCTTACCAGGTAACACCTTCAACTGGCCACTATCTAACAATAACTTTATTGATATTACACCTACAACACAGAGAAAAGCAAAGACAGAAAAAACCTCAGAAAATATAACATCAATCAACATTGTTAAATAATAATAAAAGAATAAAACAGTGATGTCAGGAAAACAGAAGAAAACTGAAAAGTGATGCACGAATATTAAATAATGATGAGGTGATAAAAGGGCAGCTTATCGAAATGTTCTCAGCTGTGACGACGACAGCAAAGGTCAGTCCTTCCTAATTACATAGAGTTTAAGTTTCATTGTTACACTCACAGGTGGCTGCACTGGAATCAGGTTTGATAGGAACCAAAGGAATAATTATGCTGTAAGTAAATGTAAGGATGGTGTCATTTCCTGGTGTTTCTCTGTCTTACATGGTAAGCATGTTGTAGTTCTCAGGGCACGGGCCGTGTTATGGTTTAACCTTTAACCTTTGGGAAAGGAGACACAGACTCTACTGTAGGAACATTTAAGAGCAGCACTTACATGTAGCTACAGTAGAGTCTGTGTTTTACTTCCTTGTTTTCGATATTAAAAGTTTACCAACCAGAGTTTACCACAAACGTGTCCGCTCCTCTGTCAGTGCGATGTTATGGTTTAACAGCGTTTAGCGTCTAAAACGCGCCTCAGCCGAACGATCGAAGCGCGTCATTGGTCGGCGAGCCGTGAGCCAGCTGACTGTGTGGCTCTTCTTCTCTGGTGTCTCTTTGAGCGTCTCTGCAGCTGTAATTCTGGTGTGTTTGACAGTTTTCCTCCAGGCTTGAGGAGACTGTGAGCTTGTTTATTATTAACAGACTTTATTGCATCTGCGGGAGGAACACACGACTCTGACGCCAGAAACTCCTTCAGACTAAGATGGGCTGAATTACACTTTCAGGGTCGAGCGGCTCTAAAAACACTCCTGTCTCAGCGCGGCAGCAGGCACGCTCTGACCTCCCTCTCTCTGGCCACACCCTCCAGCTTTGTTGGTGCAGATTTACAGATCTGAGAGTTTTCTAAGAGCTTCTAACATCCAAATATACGACAGTCTCAGACGTGAGCGTTGTCAGAGGAAGAGGAAGAGCTGTTTGAGATCTGAGGAAGTCCTGAGCGTTAACGTCACGAGCAGGACGAGCTTTGAGCCATAAATCAGATGGACAATTAGAAGTGATTAGTGTCATCTTAAACGTTTTGTGTCACACTGTCGCCTGTGAAGTGATTTCCAGCTCTCTCGCTCAGCGTCCGCACACATGTTTCCTCCTTAAACCAACCACACAGACGGCTCTGCTCATGTTACACTTTTTGTCTTAAACCGCTTTAAAGGTCGCAAACGTCTCTTTGAGGCCATCGCGTTGGTTCCAGATATCAGCAGAGTGTGTCCATCCTCGAGGCTGTCACCGTAACAAATGACAGTTTCTTTTCCTGATCACATTGGAAGGTTTATAAAAGCACGAGAGAGCAGAGTTAGAGCTGTTTCTCTTCTGCCTCGGCTTCTCTGTGGTGTCGTTAAATGTGAATTATCTGTTTCTGCAGGGTTCAAAGCGCTCGGGGTTTTGGCTGGATGGAAATCCGCAGATGCAGACTGAACACAAACCAAACCATGCAGGAAACCCTGATTAAAATATAAAACTAAATAAAGCTTAGAGAAGCAGCAGCTGGAAACGCTCCTGCTTTATGGAGTTTCATATTGAACTGTAAACTGCTGTTCAGGCAGCACAAAGTTGTTTCAGAGACTTTTAAAAATCATCTTTGAGCTGACAAGAATACTTAATGATGAGGTGGGCGTGGCAATGGGCAGATTTACAGGGAGGTTAAAGTAGATCCCGGACGAGCTCCCAAACTATGTTCTACATACTCCAACAGCATCAGTCAGAGCATCTCCGATAATTAACCTGCTTCTAACCTTTAAGACCGGTCTGAGCAGGCACGCTCCGTTTTGCGTAACTGTTTTTAAATCCCTGTACAACTGCAACCACGTAAGCTAGAGCAATAATTTTTTTTGCAAATGAAACTGGAGGAGTTGTACTTACATCTTATGCCATCAGCTTGTCCTCGGTCACGGTTTCCTTCCACATATAGCTTTGCAAAGATTTCATAAAAAGCACTTGCAGCAACATAAACAAAATATTCCAGAAACACGCTTTGCCGATCCGATCAGCTGTTCATAACACTTCCTGCGTTGGAATAGACGTCAGCGCGAACTATCACGTGTCCGCCATGACCTGCCCGAAACTGGAAGTGACGTCATTTTCACGGAAAATGTATTTTTATTTACCTTCAGGGCCTTATAAGCCTGTACTGGTGTTTTTCAAAGTCATGTTTGACTTCATGCTTTTCTGAATAGTTTCTGGGATGCTTAGAACTCAGATTGTTGGAAATAGTTTATTTCGATGCATGTTCTGCTTTTTTGCAAATTAGCATTATAATATTTATTTTGGTTTTTCCTGCAGTATATAAAAATTGGTGTATCTCAAAAATAAAACTTTGAAGACACTCAAAATAAATTTCCTGTGGTTGGAAACTGTTTTGTGCAACTTTTTTGTATTTACAGTTTTAAAGAATAAACCTCTGAAATTTCTGCAACTAGAAATATGCAAATAAAAAACAAAAATGAATTTTTTTGTAGTTTAATGCACTTTTTTGCAATTTATGTAGTTACTATGAACTTAATGCAAACATTTTATTAAAATTGGGGCTATAATTGTTGTATTGATGTATAGCAACTATGAAATGCTCCCAGAAATGGCCCTACAGCATGTAAAATATAAAGATAAGCTCTGGCAGACTTGGCTCTGTGGTAGGTCTTAAAGTAACGATGCATTGACTTGGATCAGGCTCGTGTCTCTTTAACGTGTTGCAGTTCTTTGTATTGTTTTTGTTGTTTGAGTATTTTTAAAAGTGTTTCTAAAAGTGCTCTTAATCAGAACGGGGAATTTTTAACACAACTTTTCCAAACATGCCAGTTTCATTTTGTTTGCTTACATTATTTTACTTTGCAAGCAAAACCAAAATTATTTCACAAAAAACAAAACGTATTAGCTTCCCTGATGCTAACGGTCAGCGGCGTGTCCTGTTTGCTGCAGCCTGCAGTCGTCTGCTGTAGCTCTCACTGCTCTCCTGAGCGATCACACATCCTTCTATCTTCATCATTCCTCCCACCTCGATGAGATTCCCAGCCACTGAAGTGTCACCACAACATACTGCCGCCGCTGTGCTTCACTGTGGGGACGCTCCTTTGGGTCGTAGCCCGTCTCCTTTCTCCAAACTCTGTGCACAGAGCTCTAGTTTCATCTGATCTGACCCAAGGACACTGCAGTCTGTAGAATCTGGTCAGCATACGTCAGTCTGACATGCAGAAGTGGACTATTTCCCGGTCTGCATCCTCTCAGTGCATCCCTGTGCGATTCCCGACTCAGCTGAGTCATCCACGAGTGTCTCTTCAGTTGTTCTGGGCTCTTTAGACTCACTAGTTTTGAAATCTTTGCTTCGTTCTGCCTGGTCTGTTCTCGGTGACCGTCTTTGGATTTCTTGATGATGCTTCCCTCTGCAGTCCTTCACACATGGAAAAGCTGAGATAACTTTGTATGTTTGTCTTTGTGAGCATTAAATTCTTCTGAAGTCTTAACTGATTTCTTTGGCATGAAGCTTTCTCAGTGACGGCTCAAACCCTGGCTGAGGTTTGTAAAACTGGAAGATAACCCTCAGATTTAACATTCAGGTGTAACTGAACCTGACCCCACGCTTGGACCCTGAATGCATCCAGCCACCTGAATCTTTAAAAGTCCTTTACTCTGATGTTTTCTTCATTTCGGGTTCCTGGAACTCATTTCAATAAAATGAACCATTAACTGTTATTACTGTCAGATAAGTAGAAATAAATAAATAAAGAACTTCTTCACATTCACTCGTGTTTTCTATCCGCCTTCAGTCTGCTTCACATTACTGACTCTCAGCCCGAGGGAGATGTTGCTGTTATTATGGAGGTTCATGACTCTCTCTCACACACACACACACACACACACACACACACACACACACACACACACACACACACACACACACACACACACACACACACACACACACACACACACACACACAGTGCGTGATGTTTTCTCCTTCCGCTGGCGGCTCGATTCTTGTGGTCACCATCTCTAACCAGCCGCAGCTTTATCGTCCGACACTGTTTTAATCCTCGTGTGAACCGGCTTACCCACAATGCAGCATTCCCTCACCCTCCTCCCACCCCAAAGCCGCCAGAGATGAAAGCGGAGCCGACGGGGTCTCCGGAGATCACGACAGTCGGAACAACAGAATTACTGGTGTTGTGGTTGCGGCTTTGCGAGGAAGATGTTAGAGCTGAAGAAGCCATCCGTTCCCCTGTCGACGCTTTTTAAGTTCACATCTGATTTCTGAGATGGTTCAATTTCAAAAAAACAGAGACATCGTCCGTGCCAGAGAGGAGACTTCAGAGGATCGGAGGTTGAACTCTGACTGTAATCTGTCTGCAGACGAGTCGTCGGAGAAGCAGAACGTCCAGGACGACAGCTGCACTCACAGCTACAGCGCGTCCAGGCTGTAGAATCTAATTCTGAATTTATGTTTACATTTGTTTTAGGATAAAACTTTAAACAATGAAAACAAGACAGCACATGAGAGAAACTTCTTTTTTTTCCCAAAGATTTATTTATTGCTTTTCCAAAAGTATTTTAACCAACAAGAACAGAGAGAATTAAAATAAAATAGAGGAAATCAATAAAAATTGAGTATGAAATAATAATGTATACACATCGTATATGAACAGTGTGGGAAAACACACAGATATTTATACACACTTGCCCATGTAGATACATTCAGATATTGTTGCAAAAAACAAAAACAAAAAACAAGGGGAACAGACAGTGCTCCAAGAACAGGTATAACACAGTGAGACAACAGGTGTCAGGTTAGTTAGAGAGGCATCCGACCCAACGGTTGCAGCGATAAGCTGTGTCCTCTTCAGTTCCAGTCCATCTAGTTTCACGTCTCCACCTCCTGCCCTTCCATTGAACAGCACCCGCAAGCCCCCCAGGTTCTCTTCAACAACCACAACACTACGTCTCCCATACAGATTAAATGGATATAGTCATGTCTGTTCACTATCGATCATCTCCTCACATTCCAAAAATGACAAAAAATTTCCCCACATTTTTCTAAAGGAAGCATGTTTACCCTTAATCATAGACGTAAGTTTCTCCAAAGCAAGGGATTTTGACAGTGTCGACAACCAAGTTCTCAAGTGTGGTCTAGTAATGGATCTCCATGCTTTGGCTATGCTATATTTTGCCTGTAACAGGCAGAAGATTGTGGTTTTTTGGTGAACTTGGCTCAGCTGGATTTCAGCGGGGAAAATCCCTAGGATACATAGTTTAGGACATAGATTCAGCTTAACACTTGTAATATGCGCAATTACATCTAAAACTTCTTTCCAAAACTTTTGGATTTCTGAACATTCCCACAGGCAGTGCATCAGTGTGCCTTTTCCCCCACATTTAACACATATGTCCGCAGTTGTGGGGTCAAATTTGTTTAATAATGTTGGGGTGACATATGTTCTCATTAGCCATTTATACTGGATTAGTTTAAATTGGGTGTTTATAGATTGTGTTTGGGCTTTCAAGCAGGCTTTTGCCATTCCTCTGTAGTTATTCTACACTCTAAGTCTTGACACCATGCAAATCTTTCTTTTTCTGAGGATGTTTGAGAGCCGTCTCTGAGGTTGCTGTAAAAACGGGATATTAAACCCTTCTTCAGCTGATGGTTTATTGCTATATCCTCTGAGTTTAGAGGGATTTTTGAGTTTCTGAAATGAAGCTTCTGATTTGAAGAAATTTGAAGAAATGTTTGGTTGGAATGCCAAACTTCTGTGTTAAGTCATTAAAGCACATTAGGGTGTCCTTGTCAAATAGGTCTGCAACTTTGCACAGACCTCTGACGGCCCACATTTTAAAACCCAAATCTTTCCATCCAGGTTCAAAGGCCTTATTGACCCAGATAGGCGAGAATTGGGCTAGTGCTGGTGTTTCATTTTTAAACTTGAGTGCATCGAACCAGACACGGATGGTATTTTTAACAAAGGGGTTCGATGTATCTTTCATCAGATCTTTATGTTTTGCAGAGTACACGTAAGTGCTGAGCGGTAAGGGGGTAGTGCTTGTCCTTTCTAAATTTACCTTACGGTTGTCGTTGAAAACCAGCATGAGGCTGCAGAGAGCTGGGCAGCCCAGTAGTACCATTTGAGGTTTGGAACACCCAGACCTCCCCTGTCATACAGGAGATATAGTAGTGAAAGGCGCAGTCTGGCTCGTCTTTATTCATTAAATTCATTTGGAATAATTGTTTTTGCCTTTGTGAAGAAGTCATCTGGAGGGCTGAGAAGAATGGGTTGGAAGAGATATAGACATTTTGGGAGAACGTTCATCTTGAGAATATTTACCCGTCCAATCAGAGAGATTGGCAGCATAGACCATCTATTGATTGAGTCAATAACAGAGTTGATTGTTGGAGAGTAATTTGCATGTACCAAATCATTGATTTTGGGATTTTTGGATTTTTGTCTCTGGCAACTTGAAACATTGTTTGAATAGGTGATTTAATTCTTTCAGAATGTTTAAAGAAGAGGATGGCCGACTTGGATTCATTAATTTTTATAACCAGAGATGTTGCCAAAGGAGTTAATTGTTTTGAGTAGCTGGGGAACTGAGCTCTTTAATTTGGACAGCATTAAAATAATGTCATCCACGAATAATCCAATTTTGGACTCCATATTATTTGTTCTGATGCCAGAGATATTTTGGTTGCTCCTTATCGCAATAGCCAATGGTTAAATTGCTAGGACGAAGAGAAGAGGCGAAAGGGGGCAGCCTTGGCGTGTACCTGTACCTAGATAGAATGGTCTAGATATGATGTTGTTGGTTCTAACTGAGGCTATAGGTTTATTATATAATATTTTGACCCAGGTCATAAAGTAACTGCCAAAGCCAAACTGAGACAGTACCTTATAGAGATAGTTATGTTCGACCCTATCAAAAGCTTTTTCTGCAGCCAAGGAAAGCAGAGCCATGTCTGGATGTTCTGAATTTGAGTAAATTACATTCAGTACTCTGCGAATATCATGTTGCGCTAGCCGGCCTTTTACAAACCCGTTCTGGTCAGTGTCAGCGAGAAGATGAAGGTACCGTTCAAGTCTATTTGCCAGTACTTTACTTATTATCTTGGCGTCAGAATTTATTAGTGAAGTTGGTCTGTAAGATTCACATTTTGTAGGCGGTTTCCCAGGCTTAGGGAATACCGTTATAAGTGCATTACGCATGGAGGGGGGAAGCTCTTTTAAATCATAGCTTTCCGCTAGCATGTCGTACAGAGGGCGTACTAATTTGTCTTTAAATATTTTGAACAGGTCTAGTGGGATTCCATCTGGGCCGGGAGTTTTTCCTGTTTAATTTGTCAATTGCAGTCGAAAGTTCACTCATAGATAACTGAGAGTCTAATTCACATCGAGCTTCTTCAGAGAGTGAAGGGGTGCTTATTGAGTCAAAGGAGGACTCTAGTGACTCTGGGGTCGCATCTCCTGTTGACGTATATAGTTGTGAGTAATAGAGTTTAAAGAGTTCATTGATTCTTTGAGGATCTGTGGTGTTTTCATCTGCAGTTTTAATTTCGTTTATTGTTTGTTCGTTCAGTAGCGTTTTTATGCGCCATGCCAAAAGTTTTCCTGCCTTCTCCTCCTGGTCATAGTAGGTCTGTCTCAGTCTAAATAGTCCTGCTGAGGCTTTGTCAGTAGTTAATTTATCATATTTTGCTCTTAGTCTTAAAAGTTTTTGTTATTTTTCTTTAGAGTCATTTAGGTTTATCTCCAGTTCCACTTCTTTTATTTGACCTTCGAGGTCCAACATCTCAGTGTTATGTTTATTTGATTTGGTTTTGGTGTAGCTTATCATCTGCCCACGTATAAAAACCTTAAAGGCTTCCCATCTAACTGAGCCTGTAGTTTTGGATTTATTAAAGTAGAAATAGTCATCAATATTTTTGCCTACATATTCCAAGAATTTTTGGTTATGCACCCAGTGTGGTTTTAAACGCCAAATAGGATTGCGTCTAAAAGCTGTTCTAGCTGAAAAGTTAAGCATGGTTAATGAGTGGTCAGATATAAGCACAGTTTTATATGAACAGCTGTTAATTCTGGCGACAAGAGAGTTCGAGATAAGAAAATAATCTATGCGACTGCGACTATTATGACTGGCTGAATGACAGGAGTATTCTCTCCCTGTTGGATTTTCTAGTCTCCATACATCTTTAAGGTTCAATTCAGACATAAAATGTTGTATAACTTGTCTGCATTTTGGATGGGAAGAGTCCAAACCTGATGATCTATCAAGTTTAGGCTCTAGGGTACAATTGAAGTCCCCCCCCCCAATGATTATCTCACCGTGAAGAGCTGCAATAGAGAGGAATAGATTGTCTGTGAAGGTTCTCAGTCATCCAGGTCATCGTAGTCAAAGGAGTTTGCAAAGAAAAGCGTCTGGACTTCTTTAAGTTGCTTGAAGACGTTTCACCTCTCATCCGAGAAGCTTCTTCAGTTCTAAGGTCAAATGGCCGAGAGTCCCAGATTTAAACCCAGTGGGAGTTTCCCCCCCAAGGAGGGACAAAGGACCCCCTGGTGATCCTCTAATCACATGCGCCAAGGTGTGAAAGCGGGTGTGGTACCTAATCAGCCAGGGTTTCGGGTGAGCTCATTGTGAAACCTGGCCCCACCTTGTCATGTGAATTCCTGAGGTCAGATGGCCCAGGATGTGAGTGGGCGTTAAGGCGTCTGGGGAGGGAACTCAAAACTGGATTATAGATGGCAGACAGTTGGTGTCGTAAACCTCCGCCTCTGTTCAAAGATGGTCGCTCACAGTGGACATAGATGGCCTCTTTCACTCCTCTTTCAAACCATCTGTCCTCTCTGTCCAAAATGTGAACATTGGCATCCTCGAAAGAGTGACCTTTATCCTTAAGATGCAGATGAACTGCTGAGTCTTGTCCTGTGGAGGTGGCTCTTCTATGTTGTGCCATGCGCTTGTGAAGTGGCTGTTTGGTCTCTCCAATGTAGAGGTCTGGGCATTCCTCGCTGCACTGTACAGCATACACCACGTTGTTAAGTCTGTGTTTTGGAGTTTTGTCTTTCGGGTGAACCAGTTTGTGTCTGAGTGTGTTGCTGGGTCTGAAGTACACTGGGATGTCGTGCTTGGAGAAAACTCTCCTGAGTTTCTCTGATACACCGGCTACATAGGGGATGACAACGTTGTTGCGTCTCGGCCATTTGACCTTAGAACTGAAGAAGCTTCTCGGATGAGAGGTGAAACGTCTTCAAGCAGAGGAATAGATTGTTATAAAAGCTGGGGTCATCGATATTAGGGCCATATAAGTTACCTAAAATTAAGTCTTGGTTGTCTGTGAAGGTTCTCAGTCATCCAGGTCATCGTAGTCTAAGGAGCTTGCAAAGAAAAGCGTCTGGACTTCTTTAAGTTGCTTGAAGACGTTTCACCTCTCATCCGAGAAGCTTCTTCAGTTCTAAGGTCAAATGGCCGAGAGTCCCAGATTTAAACCCAGTGGGAGTATCCCCCCCAAAGAGGGACAAAATGATCCCCTGATGATCCTCTAATCACATGAGCCAAGGTGTGAAAGCGGGTGTAGGTCACAATCAGCCAGGGTTTCGGGTGAGCTCATTGTGAAACCTGGCCCCACCTTGTCGTGTGAATTCCTGAGGTCAGATGGCCCAGGATGTGAGTGGGCGTTAAGGCGTCTGGGGAGGGAACTCAAAACTGGATTATAGATGGCAGACAGTTGGTGTCGTAAGCCCCGCCTCTGTTCAAAGATGGTCGCTCACAGTGGACATAAATGGCTTCTTTCACTCCTCTTTCAAACCATCTGTCCTCTCTGTCCAAAATGTGAACATTGGCATCCTCGAAAGAGTGACCTTTGACCTTTAGATGCAGATTAAGTCTTGGTTCAACACGGAGCATTGTATGATGATGAATCTCCCTGCAGGGTCCAAGATGGGGGTTTTTAATACACATGGGCAATGATTTATGAATGAGTGTTGCCACCCCTCTAGCATGTGTTGAGAAGTGGCTAGAGAAAACCTGACCTGGCCATCTCCTTCTTATCCGAGCAATTTCACTCGCAAGTAAGTGTGTTTCTTGAATAAAGACTATCTTTGGGTGATATTGTTTAATTCTATTCATTACTCTGAACCTGACTACATCTTGTCTCCCCTGTCGGAACTCGCAAATTGTTATTTCAAGAGCACTGCACTTTGAAGATGAACTCTTATGAACAAAAAACTCCCCCCAGAGACCTCCCACCTGTGGAGATCTCAGAACTTTCCCCCCCAAAGTTATTGCAGCTTGGTTATGCATCAGATCCATGAAAAGGAGCTAAAAAAACGTCCTATTGTTAAATCCGTCCATATTAACTGAAAAAGTGGCCACATAATGTACATGAATGAAAAGATTTGAACATAACATATCTAAGGCCACCTATATCATACCTGTACACCAACAGCCACTGTAAGTCTGAGCTGAAATTGTTCATCAGAATTACACATTTTAGATGTGGTAGTGTTTCGGAGTGGGCGTGAATTTACCCCTCATTTTGTTGCCGGACTTTCCGTATGAAATCTTCCACCTTCGCTGGTGTGTGGAAGAGGAGCCTGTTGCAATGGTGGAAAATCCTCATTTTTGCTGGGAAGATCAATCCGAAGTTTATGTGCAGTTCACGGAGCAGCTGTTTTACCTGGTTGTATTGTTTCCGCTGTTTCTGAACCCCCATTGACAGGTCAGGGAACAACATCACGTTATGTCCGTTGTGCGATATTTTTCAGGGGAACTGCAGTGTTTGGCACATGTGCAGTAGAGGAAAGCAGCAACTGTGGAACATCAGGAAATGTCCTGTGAAACTAAAACTAGCAGCTGGAGGAGCCTAAAAATTAAAAAATGTAAAGATGTGAAGGTCAGCAGCTTCAGGTCTGCAGCCAGCAGGGGGCAGAAGCCGCCCGCTGCGACCTCTCTGAGGACTGTTTGAGGTTTTGTGGGTGAATGTCCCATCGCAGCCCCGTGTGGACTGCATTACCCACAATTCCCTGGAGGGTGAGATGAAAGCAAAGCAGCAGTGTGACTGAGGGGTTAGTGGTCTGAATGCACACACAGCGCAGCGGGACGTGGCCGCCGCCGAGTGTGTGCGCTGTGATGTATGACAGCTGCTCTGCTGCTGCTTTCATGTGGTGAAGAGTTTTTATTACAGGCACTTCAGTGAGCGAGGAAGAGGAGGACAAGATGAGTGGGGAGGAGGAGGAAGGCCTCCACCGGCTGGCCTTTTGAGGAGGTTTCCTCTGGTGGGTTTCGGGTTATTAACGCTGATCCTTCATGATCTCACCACCTTTTATTTAATCAGAGTAAATTTCATATCTACCTGCTGGGAAGCATCGACTTAATGAAAATGATTTTATTCCCCACAGTCGGCAGCACAAAGTCAGCGTCTGCTGCCTCAGAACTTCCTAAAGTCCTGGATCCCCCAATCCAGGAAACGAAAGTCAAAGTGAAGTAACACCAGAGAATCATTGCTGGTGTGAGCCAAGCCTGTTCCTGTGACCAAGCAGTTCTGAACAAAGCCAGAAGATTTGCGTCCTGCTCCACTGCCTCAGTTTCCTCTGCAGCACTTCCTGGAAATGAAACTGTTCATTTCTGGACCAGCATTCAGATTGTTTTGATCACAGATGTGTAAAGATAAGTGTAAAAGCAAAGTTACTGTCTGATTTTGTTCTCACCACAGTACCTGTGAGTGAATATCAATCAGTTTACTCATTTCTCCACATTAGGACAGATGTTCACCCAGAGGTGCACCATGAAGAAATCTGAGAAGTTGTTCTGGCGGAGTCCTGAAACTTATTTCTTTGATCATATGTTAGTGTATCGAATTTCTGCTCTTCTCTCGTGCTCTGTCCCTGCCATCTGCAGCACAACACAAACATGTTACAGGGAAAAAAAACCTGACCTAAAGCACATCGATGTAGTTGGTAAAGTCCAGCTCAGTCCCAGCATCTTTTCACTTTGAACCTGTGAAAAACAAAAACTGAGCAGACATGAGGTCGGAGGTGTCCCATCAGCTTTAAGGCGGTGCCCACATCACTCATGCAGTAACCTGTGAAGAGATGGAGGGGAGCGCGTTCAACTTCTGCACAAGAGAAAACACGTTCATATTTATGTTGGAGGAAGTCTAGCTGCAGTAATATTCATGCTTTATTAATTTGTCTCATGATCATCATTTTGGATTATACACAAGCTGAGCGGAGGTATGGACATGAATGTGAGAGCCTGTCAGAGGTTAGACGTGTGTGATTGTGAGCGTGCTGTCAGAGGTTTCTATCAGACTGAAACGTCGCTGTTTTCATGTTTTGTGTTTTTCTTTCAGGGCTTCAAAACCAAAGACGGGCACATCGTTGTGGCTGCAGGCAATGAAAAGCAGTTTGTCCGAGTCTGCCAGGTGAGTCCGTTTACCTGTACGGACACAGACGTGCTACCATGGAAACAGCTGGCTTGAAGAATGTTTCTCCCACTCACTCTCTGCTGTCTGTGGAAATCTGCAGGTCATGGAGCTGATGGAGCTAACGGAGGAGCCCAAGTACAAAACCAACAAGCTGAGAGTCGAGAACCGCAAACAGCTGCTGCACACACTGTCACAGAGGTACACACACACACACACACACACACACACACACACACACACACACACACTCTCTCTCACACAGAGGTACACACACACACACACACACA